>NC_052330.1:31926394-32006394 GCF_016432855.1 Salvelinus namaycush
TCCACAGCTCACTATACCAGTCCACAGCTCACTCTCCAGTCCACAGCTCCTATGCCGGTCCCACACCTCACTGTCCCAGTCCCACACCTCACTGTCCCAGTCCCACAGCTCACTGTCCCAGTCCCAGTCCCACAGCTCACATCCCAGTCCCACAGCTCACAATCCCAGTCTCACAGCCATGTCCCAGTCCACAGCTCACTATCCTAGTCTCCACAGCTCACTATCCCAGTCCACAGCCCACTGTCCCAGTCCCACAGTCACTATCCCAGTCCCAGTCCCACAGCTCACTATGCCGGTCCCACAGCTCACTATCCCAGTCCCACAGCTCACTATCCCAGTCCCAAGCCCACGTCCAGTCCCACAGCTCACTATCCCAGTCCCACAGCTCACATCCCAGTCCCACAGCTCACTATCCCAGTCCCACAGCTCACAATCCCAGTCTCACAGCTCACTGTCCCAGTCCCACAGCTCACTATCTCTAGTCTCACAGCTCACTATCCTAGTCTCACAGCTCCACTGTCCCAGTCTCACAGCTCACTATCTAGTCTCACAGCTCACATCCCAGTCCCTCACAGCTCACTGTCCCAGTCCCACAGCTCACTATCCCAGTCCCACAGCTCACTGTCCCAGTCTCACAGCTCACATTAGTCTCACAGTCACTGTCCCAGTCTCACAGCTCACTATCCTAGTCTCACAGCTCACTATCCCAGTCCCACAGCTCACTGTCCCAGTCCCACAGCTCACTCCATCCCACAGTCACCTATCCCAGTCCACAGCTCACTATCCCAGTCCCACAGCTCACTGTCCCGGTCCCACACGCACTCCCACTCAGTCCCGGTCCCACAGCTCACTATCCCGGCTCCACAGCTCCGATCCGGTCCCACAGGCTCACCGATCCCGGCCCCACAGCTCACTATCCCGGTCCTACAGCTCACTATCCGTCCACAGGTCACTTGTCCCAGTCCCACAGCTCACTATCCCAGTCTCACAGCTCACTATCCCAGTCTCACAGCTCACTATCCCAGTCCCACAGCTCACTGTCCCAGCCCACACGCACTGTCCCAGTCCCACAGCCACTATGCCGGTCCACAGCTCACTATCCCAGTCTCACAGCTCACTATCCCAGTCCACAGCTCACGATCCCAGTCCCAGTCCCACAGCCACTATCCCAGCCCACAGCTCACTGTCCCAGTCTCACAGCCTCACTTCCCAGTCTCACAGCTCACTATCCCAGTCCCACAGCTCACTATCCCGTCCCACAGCTCACTGTCCCAGTCCCACAGCTCACTGTCCCAGTCCCACAGCTCATGTTCCCAGTCCACAGCTCACTATGCCAGTCTCACAGCTCACTATGCCAGCTCACAGCTCACTATGCCAGTCCCACAGTCACTCACGATCCCAGTCCCACAGCTCACTATCCCAGTCCCACAGCTCACTATCCTAGCCTCACAGCTCACTATCCAGTCCAGAGCTCACTATCCCAGTCTCACAGCTCACTATCCCAGTCTCACAGCTCACTCTCCCAGTCCCACAGCTCACTATCCAGTCTCACAGCTCACTATCCAAGTCTACAGCTCACTCTACCAGTCCCACAGCTCACTCTCCCAGTCCCACAGCTCACTATCCCAATCCCACAGCTCACTTCCCAGTCTCACAGCTCACTTCCCCAGTCCCACAGCTCACTATCCAGTCTCACAGCTCACTATCCAGTCTCACAGCTCACTATTCCAGTCCCACAGCTCACTGTCCCAGTCTCACAGCTCACTATCCCAGTCCCACAGCTCACTATCCCAGTCTCACCGCTCACTGCTCCAGTCTCACAGCTCACTATCCTAGTCTCACAGCTCACTATCCCAGTCCCACAGCTCACTGTCCCAGTCCCACAGCTCACTGTCCCAGTCTCACAGCTCCCACTCCCAGTCCCAGCCACATCCCAGTCTCACAGCTCCACTGTCCCAGTCCCACAGCTCACTATCCCAGTCCCACAGCTCACTATCCAGTCTCACAGCTCACGTCCCAGTCTCACAGCTCCACGATCCCAGCTCAGCTCACTATCCCAGTCCCACAGCTCACTATCCCAGTCTCACAGCTCACGTCCCAGTCTCACAGCTCACTGTCCCAGTCTCACAGCTCACTATCCCGTCCCTACAGCTCACTGTCCCAGTCCCAGTCCCACAGCTCACTATGCCGTCCCACCTCACTATCCAGTCCCACAGCTCACTCCCAGTCCCACAGCTCACGCTCCCAGTCCACAGCTCACTCTCCCAGTCCCACAGCTCACTCTCCCAGTCCCACCAGCTCACTCTCCAGTCCACTCACTCCCAGCCCAGTCCCTGTCCCAGTCCCACAGTCCACTATCTAGTCTCACAGCTCACTATCCAGTCCCACAGCCACTGTCCCAGTCCCACAGCCACTGTCCCAGTCCCACAGCTCACTCTCCCAGTCCCACAGCTCACTCCCAGTCCCACAGCTCACTGTCCCAAGTCCCACAGCTCACCTACCAGTCCCACAGCTCACTATCCAGTCTCACAGCTCACATCCCTAGTCCCACAGCTCACTGCCCAGTCCCCAGCTCCACTGTCCCAGTCCCACAGCTCACTTCCCAGTCCCACAGCTCACTCTCCCAGTCCACAGCTCATGTCCCAGTCCCAACTCACCTCAGCCCAACTAGCTCACTACCACATCTCACAGCTCACTATCCAGTCCCACAGCTCACGTCCCAGTCCCACAGCTCACTGTCCAGGCTCCACAGCTCACTATGCCGGTCCCACAGCTCACTATCCCAGTCTCACAGCTCACTATCCCAGTCCCACAGTCCTCACTATCCCAGTCCAGTCCCACAGCTCACTATCCCAGTCCACAGCTCACTTGTCCCAGTCTCACAGCTCACTATCCCAGTCTCACACAGCTCACTATCCCAGTCCCACAGCTCACTATCATCCCAGTCCCACAGCTCACTGTCCCAGCTCCCACAGCTCACTGTCCCAGTCCCACAGCTCACACGCTGTCCCAGCCCACAGCTCACTATGCCAGTCTCACAGCTCACTATGCCCAGTCTCACAGCTCACATTCCAGTCCCACAGCTCACTATCCCAGTCCCACAGCTCACTATCCCAGTCCCACAGCTCACTATCCTAGCTCACAGCTCACTATCCCAGTCCACAGACGCTCACTGATCCCAGTCTCACAGCTCACTATCCAGTCTCCACAGCTCACTCTCCCAGTCCCACAGCTCACTATCCCAGTCTCACAGCTCACTACCAAGTCTCACAGCTCACTCTACCAGTCCCACAGCTCACTCTCACCAGTCCCACAGCTCCACTATCCCAATCCCACAGCTCACTGTCCCAGTCTCACAGCTCACTCTCCAGTCCACAGTCCACTATCCCAGTCTCACAGCTCACTATCCTAGTCTCACAGCTCAACTATCCCAGTCCCACAGCTCAACTGTCCCAGTCTCACAGTCACTATCCAGTCCCACAGCTCACTATCCAGTCTCACAGCTCACTGTCCCAGTCTCACAGCTCACTATCCTAGTCTCACAGCTCACTATCCCAGTCCCACAGCTCACTGTCCAGTCCCACGAGCTCACTGTCCCAGTCTCACAGCTCACTATCCAGTCCCACAGCTCACTATCCCAGTCTCACAGCTCCACTGTCCCAGTCTCACAGCTCACTATCCCAGTCCCACAGTCACTATCCCAGTCCACAGCTCACTGTCCCAGTCTCACAGCTCACTATCCCAGTCTCACAGCTCACTATCCCAGTCCCACAGCTTCCCACTATCCCAGTCTCACAGCTCACTGTCCCAGTCTCACAGCTCACTGTCCAGTCTCACAGCTCACTATCCCAGTCCCACAGCTCACTGTCCCAGTCCCAGTCCCACAGCTCACTATGCCGGTCCCACACCTCACTCTCTATCCCAGTCCCCACAGCTCACTCTCCCAGTCCCCCACAGCTCACTCTCCCAGTCCACAGCTCACTCTCCCAGTCCCACAGCTCACTCTCCCAGTCCCACAGCTCACTCCTCTCCCAGTCCACAGCTCACTATCCCAGCCCACAGCTCACTGTCCCAGTCCCACAGCTCACTATCCTAGTCTCACAGCTCACTATCCCAGTCCACAGCCATGTCCATTCCCAGTCCACTGTCCCAGTCCCAAGCTCACTCTTCCCAGTCCCACAGCTCACTCTCCAGTCCCACAGCTCACTGTCCCAGTCCACAGCTCACTCTCCAGTCCCACAGCTCACTATCCCAGCTCAGCTCACTATCCTAGTCCCACAGTCCACATCCAGTCACAGCCCACTGTCCCAGTCCCACAGCCCACTGTCCCAGCCCACAGCCCACTGTCCAGTCCCACAGCTCACTCTCACAGTCTCACAGCTCACTATCCCAGTCCCACAGCTCAGATCCCAGTCTCACAGTCTCACTATCCCAGTCCCACAGTCACTATGTCCCAGTCACAGCTCACTATCTCCAGTCTCACAGCCACTTCCCAGTCTCACAGCTCACTATCCCAGTCTCACAGCTCACATTCCCAGTCCCACAGCTCACTGTCCAGTCCCAGTCCCACAGCTCACTATGCCGGTCCCACACCTCACTATCCCAGTCCCACAGCTACTATCCCAGTCCACAGCTCACATCCCAGTCCCACAGCCCACGTCCCAGTCCCACAGTCACTGTCCCAGTCCCACAGCTCACTATCCCAGTTCTCACAGCTCACATCTCCCAGTCCACAGCTCACTATGCCGGTCCCACACCTCACTGTCCCAGTCCCACACCTCACTGTCCCAGTCCCACAGCTCACGTCCCAGTCCAGTCCACAGCTCACTATCCCAGTCCACAGCTCACAATCCCAGTCTCACAGCTCACTGTCCCAGTCTCACAGCTCATATCCTAGTCTCACAGCTCACTATCCCAGTCCCACAGCCCACTGTCCCCGTCCCACAGCTCACTATCCCAGCCAGTCCCACAGCTCCCTATGCCGGTCCCACAGCTCCACTATCCCAGTCCAAGTACTTCCAGTCCACCAGCCACTGTCCCAGTCCACAGCTCACTATCCCAGTCCCACAGCTCACAATCCCAGTCCCAAGCTCACTATCCCAGTCCCACAGCTCACAATCCCAGTCTCACAGCTCACTGTCCCAGTCCACAGCTCACTATCCTCAGTCTCCACAGCTCACTATCCTAGTCTCACAGCTCACTGTCCCAGTCTCACAGCTCACATCCTAGTCTCACAGCTCACTATCCCAGTCCACAGCCTCACTGTTCCCAGTCCCACAGCTCACTATCCCAGTCCACAGCTCACTGTCCCAGTCTCACAGTCATCCAGTTCACAGCTCACTGTCCCAGTCTCACAGCTCCACTATCTAGTCTCACAGCTCACTATCCCAGTCCCACAGCTCACTGTCCCGTCCCACAGCTCACTATCCCAGTCCCACAGCCACTGTCCCAGTCCCACAGCTCACATCCCAGTCCCACAGCTCACTGCTCCCAGTCTCACAGCTCACTATCCTAGTCTCACAGTCCTCACTGTCCAGTCCCACAGCTCACTATCCCAGTCCCACAGCTCACTATCCCAGTCCCACAGCTCACTATCCCAGACACACTACTCTCACAGCTCACTATCCCAGTCTCACAGCTCACTATCCCAGTCTCACAGCTCACTGTCCCAGTCCACAGCTCACTATCCAGTCTCACAGCTCACATCCCAGTCCCACAGCTCACTGTCACCAGTCCCACAGCTCACTGTCCCAGTCCACAGCCTCACTATCCCAGTCCCACAGCTCACTATCCAGTCTCACAGCTCACTATCCCGGTCTCACAGCTACTGTCCCAGTCCAAAGCTCACTATCCCAGCCCACAGCTCACTATCCCAGTCCCACAGCTCACTATCCCAGTCCCACAGATCCACTGTCCCAGTCCCACAGCTCACTGTCCAGTCCCACAGTTCACTATCCCAGTCCCACAGCTCACTATCAGGTCCCACAGCCTCACTATCCCAGTCTCACAGCTCACTACCGCCCACAGATCACTATCCCAGTCCCAGTCCCACAGCTCACTGTCCCAGTCCCACAGCTCACTATCCCAGTCCCACAGCTCACTGTCCAGTCCCACAGCTCACTGTCCCGTCCCACAGCTCACTGTCCCGTCCCAAGCTCACTGTCCCAGTCCCACAGCTCACTATGCCGTAGGTCCCACAGCTCACTATCCCAGTCCCACAGCTCACTATCCCAGTCCACAGCTACACTATCCCAGTCCCACAGCTCACTATCCCAGTCCCACAGCCTCCACTCTGTCCAGTCCCACAGCTCACTATCCCAGTCCCACAGCTCACTTCCCAGTCTCACAAGCTCACTATCCCAGTCCCACCAGCTCACTGTCCCGGTCCCACAGCTCACTGTCCCGGTCCCACAGCTCATGTCCCGGCCCACAGCTCACTATCCCGGTCCACAGCTCACGATCCCGGTCCCACAGCTCACATCCCGGTCCCACAGTCACTATACCCGGTCTACAGCTCACCTATTCGGTCCCACAGTTCACTGTCCCAGTCCCACAGCTCACTATCCATCTCACAGCTCACCTATCCCAGTCTCACAGCTCACTATCCCCAGTCCCACAGCTCACTGTCCCAGTCCCCACAGCTCACTGTCCCAGTCCCACAGCTCACTATGCCGGTCCCACAGCTTCACTATACCCAGTCTCACAGCTCACTATCCAGTCCCACAGCTCACTATCCCAGTCCCAGTCCACAGTCACTATCCAGCCACAGTCACTGTCCCAGTCTCCCAACCCAGCTCACTATCCAGTCTCACAGCTCACTATCCCAGTCCCACAGCTCACTATCCCAGTCCCACAGCTCACTTTGTCCCCAGTCCCACAGCTCACTGTCCCAGTCCCACAGCTCACTGTTCCCAGTCCCACAGCTCACTATCCAGTCCCACACAGCTCACTGTCCAGTGTCCCACAGCTCACTGTCCCAGTCCCACAGCTCACTGTCCCAGTCCCACAGCTCACTGTCCCAGTCCCACAGCTCACTATCCCAGTCCCACAGCTCACTGTCCCAGTCCCACAGCTCACTGTCCCAGTCCCACAGCTCACTGTTCCCGGTCCCACAGCTCACTCTCCCGGTCCACAGCTCACGATCCCGGTCCCACAGCTCACGATCCCGGTCCCACAGCTCACGATCCCGGTCCCACAGCTCACGATCCCGGTCCCACAGCTCACTATTCCGGTCCCACAGCTCACTATTCCGGTCCCACAGCTCACTATTCCGGTCCCACAGCTCAAGATCCCGGTCCCACAGCTCACTATCCCGGTCCCACAGCTCACTATCCCGGTCCCACAGCTCACTCTCCCAGTTCACAGCTACAGCCTTGGCCTATTGAAGTGTCTATGCGTAATAATGTAATGTCTCTGCATCTCCTCCATTCTAGCCTTGCTCTCCAAGCTTATACAGTGTAGGCGACGAGTGACTGTAAGTTGAGTAACACCCATTGTAACCATAAGTGTAAATTAAAAGAAAGTTGCACATTCCATAAGACATAAAACATTATGACACCTTCTTCTTCCCTAGTCCTTTTCAGCTGCAGCATACTGTATATAGGAGTTAGAGTTCTGTGTTTTATATAGGTGGTTCTGTGTTGTGAGTTCTGTGGGGTTTTTTTTTTTTATATGGGTTCTGTTTGGGAGTCTGTGTTTTAATAGGGTTCGGTGGGAAGTTCTGGTTTTATAATTGGGTTCTGTGTTTGGTGAGTTCTGTGTTTTATATAGGGGTTCTGTGTTTGGGAGTTCTGTGTTTTATATAGGCGTTCTGTGTTTGGTGAGTTCTGTGTTTTATATATGGGTTCTGTGTTTGGTGAGTTCTGTGTTTTATATAGGGGTTCTGTGTTTGGGAGTTCTGTGTTTTATATAGGGGTTCTGTGTTTGGTGAGTTCTGTGTTTTATATAGGGGTTCTGTGTTTGGGAGTTCTGTGTTTTATATAGGGTTCTGTGTTTGGGATTCTGTTTTATATAGGAGTTCTGCGTTCTGTGAGTTCTGTGTTTTATATAAGAATTCTGTGTTCTGTGAGTTCTCTGTTTTATATAGGAGTTCTGTGTTCTGTGAGTTATCTGTTTTATATAGGAGTTTTGCGTTCTGTGAGTTCTGTGTTTTATATAAGAATTCTGTGTTCTGTGAGTTCTCTGTTTTATATAGGAGTTCTGTGTTCTGTGAGTTCTGTGTTTTCCTGGTAGCAGAAGTGTTTTGACTGAGAGAGAGGCCACTTTGAAATGGTTGCTTTCCCAAGGTCCGCTGGGAATGAACTTTAACCCTGAAATCTGGACACTGCGTCTGATCCCTTTTGGCTGCAGGCTCACACAAGCACACACACAGACAGACAGACAGACAGACAGACAGACAGACAGACAGACAGACAGACAGACAGACAGACAGACAGACAGACAGACAGACAGACAGACAGACAGAGCAGACAGACAGGCAGACACAGACAGACAGGCAGACAGGCACACAAACACAAACACACACACACAACACACACAACAGACAGACAGACGAAGACAGACAGACAGAAGACAGAAGACAGACAGACAGACAGAAGACAGACAGACAGACAGACAGACAGACAGACACAGACAGCAGACAGACAGACAGACAGACAGACAGACAGACAGACAGACAGACAGACCGACAGACAGACAGACAGACAGACAGAACAGACAGACAGACAGACAGACAGACAGACAGAAACAACAAGCAGAAAGGACTCACTCGCACACGCCACACGACACGCACACACACAACTCACACACAGCAGAGCCATGTGGAACAAATTTAAGAGTCTGAACATAAAGCACATGAAGGAACCCTCCTAGTCATCTCTCTCTGGCTGTAGCTGACCTGAAAAGCAGAGTCACACACACACACACACACACACACACACACACTAACACACACTAACACACACACACACACACTCACACTCTCTTTTCAGTTTTCTTGTATGCCCTATTCTCTGTCTTGGTATCTTGTCCAGAACTACTTGTCAGTGCTGTGAAAGTGGGGTGTTTTCTCTCTCTTCTTGATAATGACAGGGCGTAAAGATAAAGTGTGTTTTCTCCCATCTCAGTTTACAGCATGCTTCTCAGGATTTATACATGCGGTGACCAACCAGCTCTCACAGTTTCACGTCAGAATTAGACGTTAATCCATTTCTCTCAAACGTCAAATTTCGAAGTAGTTCCACACATCACAGTTTGAAGTGTTTAACCCCCGAAGGTCAATGTTAGCATAATCTATTAGATAATACGAAAAAAAAACATTTAAAAAGTCATAAAGTATACTCTAAAAATGGAGATACTTTGTTTCCCTCATCAATTACACACAATACCCCAGAATGACAGGTTTTTTGGCAAATGTACAACAAATAAAAAACTGAAATATCATATACTTAAGTATTAGACCTTTACTCAGTACTTGTTGAAGCAGCTTTGCACGCAATTATAGCCTCAAGTCTTCGTATTGGGGAGTTTCTCCCATTCTTCTATGCAGATCCTCTCAAACTCTGTCAGGTTGGATGGGGAGCATCGCTGCAAAGCTATATTCGATGGGTACTAGTCTGGGCTCTGGGTGGGCCACTCATGCACATTCAGAGACTTGTCCCAAGCCCCTCCTGCGCGTTTGGCTGTGTGCTTAGGGTTGTTGTCCGTTGGAAGGTGAACCTTCACCCAGTCTGAGGTCCTGAGCTCTGTGAGCAGTTTCATCAAGGATCTCTCTGTACTTTGCTCCGTTCATCTTTCCCTCGATTGTGACTTGTCTCCCAGAACTGCCATTAAAAAAGATCTACAGCATGATCCTGCCACCACCATGCTTCACCTAGGGATGGTGCCATGTTCTTCCAGACAGGACACATGGCATTCAGGCCAAAGAGTTCAATCTTGGTTTCATCAGACCAAAGAATCTTGTTTCTCATGGTCTGAGAGTCCTTTAGGTGCTTTGGCAAAACCCAAGGGGCGCTGGGATAGTGAGCTGTGGGACTGGTACAGTGAGCTGTGGGACTGGGACAGTGAGCTGTGGGGACTGGGAGATGAGCTGTGGACTGGGATAGTGAGCTGTGGGACTGGGATAGTGAGGTGTGGGACCGGCATAGTGAGCTGTGGACTGGGACTGGGACAGTGAGCTGTGGGACTGGGATAGTGAGCTGTGAGACTGGGAGATGAGCTGTGACTGGGATAGTGAGCTGTGAGACTAGGATAGTGAGCTGTGAGACTGGGATAGTGAGCTGTGGGACTGGGATAGTGAGCTGTGTGAGACTGGGACAGTGAGCTGTGGACTGGATAGTGAGCTGTGAGACTGGGAGTGAGCTGTGGGACTGGGACAGTGGGCTGTGGGACTGGGACATGGGCTGTGGGACTGGGACAGTGGGCTGTGGGACTGGGATAGTGAGCTGTGAGACTAGGATAGTGAGCTGTGAGACTGTAGTGAGCTGTGGGACTGGAGAGTGAGCTGTGAGACTGGGACAGTGAGCTGTGGGACTGGTAGTGAGCTGTGGGACTGGGAGAGTGAGCTGTGGGACTGGGACAGTGGCTGTGGGACTGGGACAGTGGGCTGTGGGACTGGGACAGTGGGCTGTGGGACTGGGATAGTGAGCTGTGAGACTAGGATAGTGAGCTGTGGGACTGGGACAGTGAGCTGTGGGACTGGGATAGTGAGCTGTGGGACTGGGAGAGTGAGCTGTGGGACTGGGAGAGTGAGCTGTGGGACTGGGAGAGTGAGCTGTGGGACTGGGAGAGTGAGCTGTGGGACTGGGAGAGTGAGCTGTGGGACTGGGATAGTGAGGTGTGGGACCGGCATAGTGAGCTGTGGGACTGGGACTGGGACAGTGAGCTGTGGGACTGGGATAGTGAGCTGTGAGGACTGGGACAGTGAGCTGTGGGACTGGGATAGTGAGCTGTGAGACTGGGATAGTGAGCTGTGGGACTGGGATAGTGAGCTGTGAGACTGGGATAGTGAGCTGTGAGACTGGGACAGTGAGCTGTGAGACTGGGATAGTGAGCTGTGGGACTGGGATAGTGAGCTGTGAGACTGGGACAGTGAGCTGTGAGACTGGGATAGTGAGCTGTGGGACTGGGATAGTGAGCTGTGAGACTGGGACAGTGAGCTGTGGGACTGGGATAGTGAGCTGTGAGACTAGGATAGTGAGCTGTGAGACTGGGACAGTGAGCTGTGAGACTGGGATAGTGAGCTGTGGGACTGGGATAGTGAGCTGTGGGACTGGGACAGTGAGCTGTGGGACTGGGACAGTGAGCTGTGGGACTGGGATAGTGAGCTGTGAGACTGGGATAGTGAGCTGTGGGACTGGGAGAGTGAGCTGTGGGACTGGGACAGTGAGCTGTGGGACTGGGATAGTGAGCTGTGGGACTGGGAGAGTGAGCTGTGGGACTGGGACAGTGGGCTGTGGGACTGGGACAGTGAGCTGTGGGACTAGGATAGTGAGCTGTGAGACTGGGATAGTGAGCTGTGGGACTGGGAGAGTGAGCTGTGGGACTGGGACAGTGAGCTGTGGGACTGGGAGAGTGAGCTGTGGGACTGGGAGAGTGAGCTGTGGGACTGGGACAGTGGGCTGTGGGACTGGGACAGTGGGCTGTGGGACTGGGATAGTGAGCTGTGAGACTAGGATAGTGAGCTGTGGGACTGGGACAGTGAGCTGTGGGACTGGGATAGTGAGCTGTGGGACTGGGAGAGTGAGCTGTGGGACTGGGAGAGTGAGCTGTGGGACTGGGAGAGTGAGCTGTGGGACTGGGAGAGTGAGCTGTGGGACTGGGATAGTGAGGTGTGGGACCGGCATAGTGAGCTGTGGGACTGGGACTGGGACAGTGAGCTGTGGGACTGGGATAGTGAGCTGTGAGACTGGGACAGTGAGCTGTGAGACTGGGACAGTGAGCTGTGAGACTGGGATAGTGAGCTGTGGGACTGGGATAGTGAGCTGTGAGACTGGGATAGTGAGCTGTGAGACTGGGACAGTGAGCTGTGAGACTGGGATAGTGAGCTGTGGGACTGGGATAGTGAGCTGTGAGACTGGGACAGTGAGCTGTGAGACTGGGATAGTGAGCTGTGGGACTGGGATAGTGAGCTGTGAGACTGGGACAGTGAGCTGTGGGACTGGGACAGTGAGCTGTGGGACTGGGATAGTGAGCTGTGAGACTAGGATAGTGAGCTGTGAGACTGGGACAGTGAGCTGTGAGACTGGGATAGTGAGCTGTGGGACTGGGATAGTGAGCTGTGAGACTGGGACAGTGAGCTGTGGGACTGGGATAGTGAGCTGTGAGACTAGGATAGTGAGCTGTGAGACTGGGATAGTGAGCTGTGGGACTGGGAGAGTGAGCTGTGAGACTGGGACAGTGAGCTGTGGGATTGGGATAGTGAGCTGTGGGACTGGGAGAGTGAGCTGTGGGACTGGTAGAGTGAGCTGTGAGACTTGGATAGTGAGCTGTGAGACTGGGATAGTGAGCTGTGGGACTGGGAGAGTGAGCTGTGAGACTGGGATAGTGAGCTGTGAGACTGGGATAGTGAGCTCTGGGACTGGGATAGTGAGCTGTGAGGCTAGGATAGTGAGCTGTGGGACTGGGATAGTGAGCTGTGGGACTGGGATAGTGAGCTGTGGGACTGGCATAGTGAGCTGTGAGACTGGCATAGTGAGCTGTGAGACTGGCATAGTGAGCTGTGGGACTGGGACAGTGAGCTGTGGGACTGGGACAGTGAGCTGTGGGACTGGGACAGTGAGCTGTGGGACTGGGATAGTGAGCTGTGGGACTGGGATAGTGAGCTGTGAGACTGGGATAGTGAGCTGTGAGACTGGGACAGTGAGCTGTGGGACTGGGATAGTGAGCTGTGGGACTGGGACTGGGATAGTGAGCTGTGGGACTGGGATAGTGAGCTGTGAGACTGGGATAGTGAGCTGTGGGACCGGCATAGTGAGCTGTGGGACTGGGACAGTGAGCTGTGGGACTGGGACAGTGAGCTGTGGGACTGGGATAGTGAGCTGTGAGACTGGGATAGTGAGCTGTGAGACTGGGATAGTGAGCTGTGGGACTGGGACAGTGAACTGTGGGACCGGAATAGTGAGCTGTAGGACCGGGATAGTGAGCTGTGGGACCGGGATCGTGAGCTGTGGGACCGGGATCGTGAGCTGTGGGACCGGGATAGTGAGCTGTGGGACCGGGACAGTGAGCTGTGGGACCGGGACAGTGAGCTGTGGGACCGGGACAGTGAGCTGTGGGACTGGGATAGTGAGCTGTGAGACTGGGATAGTGAGCTGTGGGACTGGGATAGTGAGCTGTGGGACTGGGACAGTGAGCTGTGGGACTGGGATAGTGAGCTGTGAGACTAGGATAGTGAGCTGTGAGACTGGGACAGTGAGCTGTGAGACTAGGATAGTGAGCTGTGAGACTGGGACAGTGAGCTGTGGGACTGGGATAGTGAGCTGTGGGACTGGGACAGTGAGCTGTGGGACTGGGATAGTGAGCTGTGAGACTAGGATAGTGAGCTGTGAGACTGGGACAGTGAGCTGTGAGACTAGGATAGTGAGCTGTGAGACTAGGATAGTGAGCTGTGGGACTGGGACAGTGAGCTGTGAGACTGGGATTGTGAGCTGTGGGACTGGGATAGTGAGCTGTGGGACTGGGATTGTGAGCTGTGGGACTGGGATAGTGAGCTGTGGGACTGGGACAGTGGGCTGTGGGACTGGGATAGTGAGCTGTGGGACTGGGATAGTGAGCTGTGGGACCGGCATAGTGAGCTGTGGGACTGGGACTGGGATAGTGAGCTGTGGGACTGGGACAGTGGGCTGTGGGACTGGGATAGTGAGCTGTGAGACTAGGATAGTGAGCTGTGAGACTGGGACAGTGAGCTGTGAGACTGGGATTGTGAGCTGTGGGACTGGGATAGTGAGCTGTGGGACTGGGACTGGGACAGTGAGCTGTGGGACTGGGACAGTGAGGTGTGGGACTGGGACAGTGAGGTGTGGGACCGGCATAGTGAGCTGTGGGACTGGGAGAGTGAGCTGTGAGACTGGGATAGTGAGCTGTGGGACTGGGACAGTGAGCTGTGGGACTGGGACAGTGAGCTGTGGGACTGGGAGAGTGAGCTGTGGGACTGGGATAGTGAGCTGTGGGACTGGGATAGTGAGGTGTGGGACCGGCATAGTGAGCTGTGGGACTGGGACTGGGACAGTGAGCTGTGGGACTGGGATAGTGAGCTGTGAGACTGGGAGAGTGAGCTGTGAGACTGGGATAGTGAGCTGTGGGACTGGGATAGTGAGCTGTGAGACTGGGACAGTGAGCTGTGAGACTGGGATAGTGAGCTGTGGGACTGGGATAGTGAGCTGTGAGACTGGGACAGTGAGCTGTGGGACTGGGATAGTGAGCTGTGAGACTAGGATAGTGAGCTGTGAGACTGGGACAGTGAGCTGTGAGACTGGGATAGTGAGCTGTGGGACTGGGATAGTGAGCTGTGGGACTGGGACAGTGAGCTGTGGGACTGGGACAGTGAGCTGTGGGACTGGGATAGTGAGCTGTGAGACTGGGATAGTGAGCTGTGGGACTGGGAGAGTGAGCTGTGGGACTGGGACAGTGAGCTGTGGGACTGGGAGAGTGAGCTGTGGGACTGGGAGAGTGAGCTGTGGGACTGGGACAGTGGGCTGTGGGACTGGGACAGTGAGCTGTGGGACTAGGATAGTGAGCTGTGAGACTGGGATAGTGAGCTGTGGGACTGGGAGAGTGAGCTGTGGGACTGGGACAGTGAGCTGTGGGACTGGGAGAGTGAGCTGTGGGACTGGGAGAGTGAGCTGTGGGACTGGGAGAGTGAGCTGTGGGACTGGGAGAGTGAGCTGTGGGACTGGGATAGTGAGGTGTGGGACCGGCATAGTGAGCTGTGGGACTGGGACTGGGACAGTGAGCTGTGGGACTGGGATAGTGAGCTGTGAGACTGGGACAGTGAGCTGTGAGACTGGGACAGTGAGCTGTGAGACTGGGATAGTGAGCTGTGGGACTGGGATAGTGAGCTGTGAGACTGGGATAGTGAGCTGTGAGACTGGGACAGTGAGCTGTGAGACTGGGATAGTGAGCTGTGGGACTGGGATAGTGAGCTGTGAGACTGGGACAGTGAGCTGTGAGACTGGGATAGTGAGCTGTGGGACTGGGATAGTGAGCTGTGGGACTGGGACAGTGAGCTGTGGGACTGGGACAGTGAGCTGTGGGACTGGGATAGTGAGCTGTGAGACTAGGATAGTGAGCTGTGAGACTGGGACAGTGAGCTGTGAGACTGGGATAGTGAGCTGTGAGACTGGGATAGTGAGCTGTGAGACTGGGACAGTGAGCTGTGGGACTGGGATAGTGAGCTGTGAGACTAGGATAGTGAGCTGTGAGACTGGGATAGTGAGCTGTGGGACTGGGAGAGTGAGCTGTGAGACTGGGACAGTGAGCTGTGGGATTGGGATAGTGAGCTGTGGGACTGGGAGAGTGAGCTGTGGGACTGGTAGAGTGAGCTGTGAGACTTGGATAGTGAGCTGTGAGACTGGGATAGTGAGCTGTGGGACTGGGAGAGTGAGCTGTGAGACTGGGATAGTGAGCTGTGAGACTGGGATAGTGAGCTCTGGGACTGGGATAGTGAGCTGTGAGGCTAGGATAGTGAGCTGTGGGACTGGGATAGTGAGCTGTGGGACTGGGATAGTGAGCTGTGGGACTGGGATAGTGAGCTGTGGGACTGGGATAGTGAGCTGTGGGACTGGCATAGTGAGCTGTGGGACTGGGACAGTGAGCTGTGGGACTGGGACAGTGAGCTGTGGGACTGGGACAGTGAGCTGTGGGACTGGGATAGTGAGCTGTGGGACTGGGATAGTGAGCTGTGGGACTGGGATAGTGAGCTGTGAGACTGGGACAGTGAGCTGTGGGACTGGGATAGTGAGCTGTGGGACTGGGACTGGGATAGTGAGCTGTGGGACTGGGATAGTGAGCTGTGAGACTGGGATAGTGAGCTGTGGGACCGGCATAGTGAGCTGTGGGACTGGGACAGTGAGCTGTGGGACTGGGACAGTGAGCTGTGGGACTGGGATAGTGAGCTGTGAGACTGGGATAGTGAGCTGTGAGACTGGGATAGTGAGCTGTGGGACTGGGACAGTGAACTGTGGGACCGGAATAGTGAGCTGTAGGACCGGGATAGTGAGCTGTGGGACCGGGATCGTGAGCTGTGGGACCGGGATCGTGAGCTGTGGGACCGGGATAGTGAGCTGTGGGACCGGGACAGTGAGCTGTGGGACCGGGACAGTGAGCTGTGGGACCGGGACAGTGAGCTGTGGGACTGGGATAGTGAGCTGTGGGACTGGGATAGTGAGCTGTGGGACTGGGACAGTGAGCTGTGGGACTGGGACAGTGAGCTGTGGGACTGGGATAGTGAGCTGTGAGACTAGGATAGTGAGCTGTGAGACTGGGACAGTGAGCTGTGAGACTAGGATAGTGAGCTGTGAGACTGGGACAGTGAGCTGTGGGACTGGGATAGTGAGCTGTGGGACTGGGACAGTGAGCTGTGGGACTGGGATAGTGAGCTGTGAGACTAGGATAGTGAGCTGTGAGACTGGGACAGTGAGCTGTGAGACTAGGATAGTGAGCTGTGAGACTAGGATAGTGAGCTGTGGGACTGGGACAGTGAGCTGTGAGACTGGGATTGTGAGCTGTGGGACTGGGATAGTGAGCTGTGGGACTGGGATTGTGAGCTGTGGGACTGGGATAGTGAGCTGTGGGACTGGGACAGTGGGCTGTGGGACTGGGATAGTGAGCTGTGGGACTGGGATAGTGAGCTGTGGGACCGGCATAGTGAGCTGTGGGACTGGGACTGGGATAGTGAGCTGTGGGACTGGGACAGTGGGCTGTGGGACTGGGATAGTGAGCTGTGAGACTAGGATAGTGAGCTGTGAGACTGGGACAGTGAGCTGTGAGACTGGGATTGTGAGCTGTGGGACTGGGATAGTGAGCTGTGGGACTGGGACTGGGACAGTGAGCTGTGGGACTGGGACAGTGAGGTGTGGGACTGGGACAGTGAGGTGTGGGACCGGCATAGTGAGCTGTGGGACTGGGAGAGTGAGCTGTGAGACTGGGATAGTGAGCTGTGGGACTGGGACAGTGAGCTGTGGGACTGGGACAGTGAGCTGTGGGACTGGGAGAGTGAGCTGTGGGACTGGGATAGTGAGCTGTGGGACTGGGATAGTGAGGTGTGGGACCGGCATAGTGAGCTGTGGGACTGGGACTGGGACAGTGAGCTGTGGGACTGGGATAGTGAGCTGTGAGACTGGGAGAGTGAGCTGTGAGACTGGGATAGTGAGCTGTGAGACTAGGATAGTGAGCTGTGAGACTGGGATAGTGAGCTGTGGGACTGGGATAGTGAGCTGTGAGACTGGGACAGTGAGCTGTGGGACTGGGATAGTGAGCTGTGAGACTGGGAGAGTGAGCTGTGGGACTGGGACAGTGGGCTGTGGGACTGGGACAGTGGGCTGTGGGACTGGGACAGTGGGCTGTGGGACTGGGATAGTGAGCTGTGAGACTAGGATAGTGAGCTGTGAGACTGGGATAGTGAGCTGTGGGACTGGGAGAGTGAGCTGTGGGACTGGGACAGTGAGCTGTGGGACTGGGATAGTGAGCTGTGGGACTGGGAGAGTGAGCTGTGGGACTGGGACAGTGGGCTGTGGGACTGGGACAGTGGGCTGTGGGACTGGGACAGTGGGCTGTGGGACTGGGACAGTGGGCTGTGGGACTGGGATAGTGAGCTGTGAGACTAGGATAGTGAGCTGTGGGACTGGGACAGTGAGCTGTGGGACTGGGATAGTGAGCTGTGGGACTGGGAGAGTGAGCTGTGGGACTGGGAGAGTGAGCTGTGGGACTGGGAGAGTGAGCTGTGGGACTGGGAGAGTGAGCTGTGGGACTGGGAGAGTGAGCTGTGGGACTGGGATAGTGAGGTGTGGGACCGGCATAGTGAGCTGTGGGACTGGGACTGGGACAGTGAGCTGTGGGACTGGGATAGTGAGCTGTGAGACTGGGACAGTGAGCTGTGAGACTGGGACAGTGAGCTGTGAGACTGGGATAGTGAGCTGTGGGACTGGGATAGTGAGCTGTGAGACTGGGATAGTGAGCTGTGAGACTGGGACAGTGAGCTGTGAGACTGGGATAGTGAGCTGTGGGACTGGGATAGTGAGCTGTGAGACTGGGACAGTGAGCTGTGAGACTGGGATAGTGAGCTGTGGGACTGGGATAGTGAGCTGTGAGACTGGGACAGTGAGCTGTGGGACTGGGATAGTGAGCTGTGAGACTAGGATAGTGAGCTGTGAGACTGGGACAGTGAGCTGTGAGACTGGGATAGTGAGCTGTGGGACTGGGATAGTGAGCTGTGAGACTGGGACAGTGAGCTGTGGGACTGGGATAGTGAGCTGTGAGACTAGGATAGTGAGCTGTGAGACTGGGATAGTGAGCTGTGGGACTGGGAGAGTGAGCTGTGAGACTGGGACAGTGAGCTGTGGGATTGGGATAGTGAGCTGTGGGACTGGGAGAGTGAGCTGTGGGACTGGTAGAGTGAGCTGTGAGACTTGGATAGTGAGCTGTGAGACTGGGATAGTGAGCTGTGGGACTGGGAGAGTGAGCTGTGAGACTGGGATAGTGAGCTGTGAGACTGGGATAGTGAGCTCTGGGACTGGGATAGTGAGCTGTGAGGCTAGGATAGTGAGCTGTGGGACTGGGATAGTGAGCTGTGGGACTGGGATAGTGAGCTGTGGGACTGGCATAGTGAGCTGTGAGACTGGCATAGTGAGCTGTGAGACTGGCATAGTGAGCAGATAGTGTAATGTAAGTTCTTACACTTTCCATGCCAATAAAACTTTTTGAACGGAATTTAATTTAGGTAATAGTGTCTGTCCACTGTCCACTACGATACCAGTGGCGGTCAGTGCCATTAAAGAGGGGAGGACAATTATCTCATGAGCATGGCATTTTTCTATTCCAGCATATTGGAAGACTGTCATTCATATTCCATTCACCCAGTTCAATGTAACATCGATAGGTTTAGGCTACATTTACATTTAAGTCATTTAGCAGACGCTCTTATCCAGAGCGACTTACAAATTGGTGCATTCACCTTATGATATCCAGTGGAACAACCACTTTACAATATCCACTTTACACTTTACACACTTTACAATATCCACATATCCCTACCGGCCAAACCCTCCCTAACCCGGACGACGCTAAGCCAATTGTGCGTCGCCCCACGGACCTCCCGGTCGCGGCCGGCTGCGGCAGAGCCTGGGCGTGAACCCAGAGACTCTGGTGGCGCAGCTATCACTGCGATGCAGTGCTCTAGACCACTGCGCCACCCGGGAGATTTCCTACATGCTACTACATGATAATTACATTTTCCCAATACCCATCATGTGGTTGCTACAACCTAGCCTATGAATAAAAGTTTACAATGTAGGTGACACATTCAATACCAACTTGCACACTCTTGCCTGCAACTAGCTGATCTGGGGTGTAATCATTAGTAATCAACAGTTGCAAACGAGAGTTTCTTTTGGACAAATTCTGGTATGTTTATCCCCATTTCGTTCCGTTTGTTTCCGTTTAACTTCTTAGAGATCCCTTCGCGCGCCAATCCCGTTAACGGGATTGATTGTCACGCCCTGGCCATAGTTTGCGTTGTATGTTTCTATGTTTTGTTTGGTCAGGGTGTGATAGGAGTGGGCATTCTATGTTGTATGTCTAGTTTGTCTGTTTCTTTGTCCCTTCTGAAGGGCAGTCCAGAGGCGCCTGAGCCGCCTGAGCTGCCCTTCAGTCCGGAGCTGCCCCTCAGTCCGGAGCTGCCCCTCAGTCCGGAGCTGCCCCTCAGTCCGGAGCTGCCCCTCAGTCCGGAGCTGCCCCTCAGTCCGGAGCTGCCCCTCAGTCCGGAGCTGCCCCTCAGTCTATTTGCTACTGTCACGCCCTGGTCATAGTTTGCGTTGTATATTTCTATGTTTTGTTTGGTCAGGGTGTGATAGGAGTGGGCATTCTATGTTGTATGTCTAGTTTTTTTTTTTCTATGTGTTTGGCCTGATATGCTTCTCAATCAGAGGCAGGTGTTTTTCGTTGTCTCTGATTGGGAGCCATATTTAGGTAGCCTGTTTTGTCATTGTGGGTTGTGGGTGATTGTTCCTGTTACTGTGTTTCCTGTGTGTTTGTGTTCACTATACGGGACTGTTACGTTGTTCGTTCGTTTGTCGGTTTATTGTTTTGTTCGTTGTTTAAGTATTCTGATTAAAATGAATACTCACCACGCTGCATCTTGGTCCTCCTCTCTTTCGCCTGGCGAAGAACGTTACATTGATTTGACACCCAATGAAATAGCAGCGCGCCAAATTCAAAAACAGAAATACTCATAATAATAATTCATCGGTTTAAAGATGAACTTCTTGTTAATCCAGCCACAGTGTCAGATTTCAAAAAGGCTTTACGGCGAAAGCACACCATGCTATTATCTGAGGACAGCACCCCATCAAACAAACACATGAAAATCATATTTCAACCCTCCAGGCGCGACACAATAGTCAGAAATAACAATATAATTCATGCCTTACCTTTGAAGATGTAACGCTCGTCTTTCTCCTCGTCCGAGGATGAGCATGGATCGGACCAATATGCAGCGTGGGTTGAATACATAATGATTTATTTATAATAACGAAGACGGAAAAACACTTAAACAAACTACAAAACAATAAACGACGTGAACAGACCTGTACTTGAGAACATAAAACAAGAACGCACGAACAGGAACGTACACACAAACGAACGAACGAAACAGTCCCTTGTGGCACAAACACTGACACAGGAACAATCACCCACAAACAAACAGTGTGGACAGCCTACCTAAATATGGTTCTCAATCAGAGGAAACGTAAAACACCTGCCCCTGATTAAGAACCATATCAGGCTAATACAACGAACCCAACATAGAAACACATAACATAGAATGCCCACCCCAACTCACGCCCTGACCATACTAAACAAATACAAAACAAGGGAAAACAGGTCAGGAACGTGACAGAAGATCTTCTTCTGTTGGCACTCCAATATGCCCATTAAACATCACAAATGGTCCTTTTGTTCGATAAATTCCGTCGTTATATCTCCAAAATGTCCATTTATTTGGCGTGTTTGATTCAGAAAATACACCGGTTCCAACTCGCGCAACATGACTACAAAGTATCTAATAAGTTACCTGTAAACTTGATCCAAACATTTCAAACAACTTTCCTAATCCAACTTTATATATATTTAAACGTAAATAATCGATAAAATTTAAGACGGAATAAACTGTGTTCAATACCGGACGAAAACAAAGTGGAGCGAGCTTTCAGGTCGTGCGCCCCAACCACAACAGTGCACTTGGCTCTACTCCCAGAAAGGAAATGGCTACTTCTTCATTTCTCGAAGGAAAAACATCAACCAATTTCTAAAGATTATTGCCATCTAGTGGAAGCGATAGGAGCTGCAAGCAAGTGCCTTAGAAATCTAGATCCACATAGAAAACCCATTGAAAAGAGAGTGACCTCAACAACAACAAAAAATCCTGGATGGTTTGTCCTCGGGGTTTCGCCTGCCAAATAAGTTATGTTATACTCACAGGCATAATTTTAACAGTTTTAGAAACGTTAGAGTGTTTTCTATATGCATATCCTAGCTTCTGGGCCTGAGTAGCAGGCAGTTTACTTTGGGCACACTTTTCATCCGGATGTGAAAATAGTGCACCCTAGTCTTAAGAAGTTTTAAGAAACGTTTTTCAACAGAATTGGTGGAATGAAAATTCACTGAGGAGGATGGTCCTCCCCTTCCTCCTCTGAGTAGACTCCACTGTACTATACTGTATCTCACCTCTCTGTCTCTCTTCCTGTTTATCACCCTCCCTCTCTCTATCCCTCGCTATCTGTTCACTATCTCCCCAACTTCTTTATCCATCCTTTCTAACTCCTCACCCCTCCCTCCCATCCGCTAGACCCATCAGTCACAGGCAGGTCTGTAGGGAGGCCGGGCCCCTCAGACACTCTCTACATGGGCTCCTTGACCATTACTCCATTATCACAGCCAAGGCATGGTGGTGGAGGGGATGGAGGACACGGACCAGACATCTAATGTATCCATTTCCCTCCATTTAGAGCACCGCTGTCCCACTGTACTCTCAAAATAGACTGTGATTGGAATTGAATGTCCATTTAAACTGCCAGCCAGCCCACAAGGGACAGAAGAGAGGGAGAGGAAGTCAAGGAGAGGGAGAGAAAGTGAAGAGAGAGAGAGAGAGAGAGAGAGAGAGAGAGAGAGAGAGAGAGAGAGAGAGAGAGAGAGAGAGAGAGAGAAAGTGAAGAGAGAGAGAGAGAGAGAGAGAGAGAGAGAGAGAGAGAGAGAGAGAGAGAGAGAGAGAGAGAGAGGAAAAGTGATGAGCGATGGAAAGTGAAGGGAGATAGAAAGGCGAGAGGGGGATAGAGAGATAAAATGGAGGTGGAAAAACAATCACAGGATGCCTTCCCAAGCTTCAGATCAGATTGTTTTACTTTCAAATGCCCACTCAAACAGAAGCATCCTCTGGAATGTTGTCAAGTGTCAGGACGCAGCACTTGGTATTCTCAAGGTGCCTTCTAAAAAATGATTCAGAACTCCGGATAACACAGGAGTTGGCATCTGAGATGATAGAGAGAGAAAGAGAGAGTGTGAGGAAAGAGAGAGAGAGAGAGTGTCAGGGAGGGACAGAGACAGAGAGAGAGAAAGGGGGAGAGAGGGAGAGAGAGAGGAAGAGAGAGAGGGAGAGAGAGAGAGAGATAGATACAGACACACAAAAAAGACAAGCAATGCTGAGTGGTATCCTACCTTGTAAGAGAACTCCATTCTTTCTGAAGAAGGGACTCCTTGGCCAAAGTATAGGACTGAGGAGAGAGAGAGCGAGAGAGAGAGAGAGAGAGGAGGGAGGGATGAGAGAGAGGGAGGAGAGAGAGAGAGAGATGGTTAATCATTTGGTCATGTAAGCTCTGCTGCAGGCTGCTTCAGACAGACAGAAAGTGTGCGTCCGAAACTGCACCGTATTACCAGGGCCATGGTCAAAAGTACTGCCTTATATACAGTGTTTTCTCTTTTCCACCTCATGAAATAACTAGCATTCTGTTCATTTCATCTTTTGAATTCGCTTGTAAGAAAAGTCTTTAGCCTTGTCCGCTAGAATGAACGATATACATCTTCTAGTGATCTATTGATAGGACAGGCGCCTGTCAGTCACAAACCCAGCGATGTCAGGGCAACACTGTGCTGTCCGTCAGCCCCGCCTCTCTGCACCTGTGTTCTTTTTTATGCCCATTCCTCCTGACAGCTGGTGTAACTGAGTCATGTTTGTAGGCCTCCTTGCTCGCACACACTTTTTCAGTTATGCCCACACATTTTCTATAGGATTGAGGTCAGGGCTTGTGATGGCAACTCCAATACATTGACTTGGTTGTCCTGAAGCCATTTTGCCACAACTTTGGTACAATGTTTGGGGTCATTGTCCATTTGGAAGACCCATTTGCGACCAAGCTTTATTAACTTCCTGACTGATGTCTTGAGATGTTGCTTCAATATATCCACATAATTTTCCTGCCTCATGATGCCATCTATTTTGTGAAGTGCACCAGTCCCTCCTGCCGCAAAGCACCCCCCAACATGATACTGCTACCCCCGTGCTTCACGGTTGGGATGGTGTTCTTCGGCTTGCAAGCCTCCCCCTTTTTCCTCCAAACATAACGATGGTCATCATGGCCAAACAGTTCTATTTTGTTTCATCAGACCGGAGGACATTTCTCAAAAAAGTACGATCTTTGTCCCCATGTGCAGTTGCAAACTGTAGTCTGGCTTTTTTTATGGCGGTTTTGGAGCAGCGGCCTTTCAGGTTATGTCGATATAGGACTCGTTTTACTGTGGATATGGATTATTTTGAACCTGTTTCCTCCAGCATTTTCACAAGGTCCTTTGCTGTTGTTCTGGGATTGATTTGCACTTTTCGCACCAAAGTACGTTCATCTCTAGGAGACAGAACGCGTCTCCTTCCTGAGCGGTATGACGGCTGCGTGGTCCCATGGTGTTTATACTTGCGTACTGTTGTTTGTACAGATGAATGTGATACCTTCAGGCGTTTGGAAATTGCTCCCAAGAATGATCTAGACTTGTGGAGCTCTACAATTTTTTTCTGAGGTCTTGGCTGATTTCTTTTGATTTTCCCATGATGTCAAGCAAAGAGGCACTGAGTTTGAAGGTAGGCCTTGAAATACATCCACAGGTACACCTCCAAATGACAAAAAAAAATTCAATTAGCCTATCAGAAGCTTCTAAAGCCATGACATCATTTTCTAGATTTTTTTCAAGCTGTTTATAGGCACAGTCATTTTAGTGTATGTAAACTTCTGACCCACTGGAATTGCGATCCAGTGAATTATAAGTTAAATAATCTGGTTGTAAACAATTGTTGGAAAAATTACTTGTATCATGCACAAAGTAGATGTCCTAACCGACTTGCCAAAACTATAGTTTGTTAACAAGAAATTTGTGGAGTGGTTGACATACGAGTTTTAATGACTCCAACCTAAGTGTATGTTAACTTCCGACTTCAAATGTAGACACGGCTGACAGACAGGCAACAGCAGTCACACACAGCATCAAATAATGTTAAAGAATCAGCTGCCCATTCACTCCAGTAGCCCCCATAAAATCAGAACTATATAAAAAGCAGAACCATTTCATTCCAAAATAAAATTAACAAACTAGCTATCACTTCCCATTGTAAATGCATTTCATCACCATCTCACTAACCTGTCATCTAAAGTTTAAATGCAACCATGTTTCACAGTCATTATTTTTAAAGAGATAGCTAACAGCAAGCTAGCTGAAACAAAAAACAGCAAAACAGCGCCACTCACCAGATGCCGGTGACCGTTAAAGTGACTCGTAAGTGTAGGCAAGTGATGGGTTGGTCGCGAACGATTGGCTCTTTTTTAACAGATCTTTTAGGTGAACGTTGGGAACCGAATCGCATCGGTTAGCGAGACGTTCATTTGGCTCTTTAATTTGCATACCTAATTTGCATACCACTGCTTTTTGGCGATTATTTGCAGATAAATTATAAAAACATTTGATGAAGATTGTCACGCCCTGACCTTAGTTCCTTTTTTATGTCTCTATTTTGGTTTGGTCAGGGCGTGAGTTGGGGTGGGCATTCTATGTTTTTGTTCTATGTTTTCTATTTCTATGTGTTTGGCCGGGTGTGGTTCTCAATCAGAGGCAGCTGTCTATTGTTGTCTCTGATTGAGAACCATACTTAGGTAGCCTTTTCCCACCTGTGTTTGTGGGTAGTTGTTTTCTGTTTTGTGTTGTTGCACCTTACAGGACTGTTTCGATTTTCGTTTATTCACTTTGTTATTTTGAATTTAGTGTTCAGTTTTCAATAAAGCGTGAACACTTACCACGCTGCGTTTTGGTCCGATCCTTCCTGTTCATCAAACGAAGAAGATCGTTACAAAGATGCTGAATTCTCACTGCAGGAACAATAGGTCGTGGAGAGAGAGACTCATTCTGGTCAAAAATATGATAAAAATAAAATAGATTGAAGGTTGTGAAAGATAATGATACTTAAATGGTATTATTTAAGATATTGATTTAGGCCTAGTGATTTGATTAATGTGTTGACGATGAAGTAGTCAACTGCTGCTTTCTGTGTAGTAAAGCCCATGTTTAACACCTGCTTCATTCTTCAATCATACCTTTAGGTCTATGCGCCTGATGTTGTATAAAAGTGAGGGGTCTGGGGGAACTCCCTCTGATTTTTTTTGCCATTTTCCTGTCATTCTATACTGAACAAAAATATAAACTCAACATCAAAGATTTTACTGAGTTACAGTTGATATAAGGAAATCAGTCAATTGAAATAAATTCCTTAGGACCTAATCTATGGATTTTACATGACTGGGTATACAGATATGCAGATATGCATGTGTTTTGGATGTACTGCTAAATCCTCTAAAATTACGTTTGAGGTGGCTTATAGTAGAGGAATGAACATTAAATTATCTGGCAACAACTCTGGTGGACATTCCTGCAGTCAGCATGCCAATTGCACGCTCTCTCAAAACTTGAGACATCTGTGGCATTGTGTTGTGTGACAAAACTGCACATTTTAGAGTGGCCTTTCATTGTCCCCAGCACAAGGTGCACCTGTGTAATGATCATGATGTTTAATCAGCTTCTTGATATGCCACACCTGTCAGGTGGATGGATTATCTTGGCAAAGGACATATTCTCACTAACAGGGATGTAAACACATTTGTGCACAGCATTTGAGATAAATACACTTTTTGTGTGAACGGAATATTTCTTGTATCTTTTATTTCAGCACTTGAAACATGGGACCAACATTTTACATGTTGCGTTTATATTTTTGTTCAGTGTATAATGTTTCTCAACAGTGTTGACAGAACACAAACTTTTTCTTAGATTTTTGCCAAAACAAATGACATTGAAAGAGTAGATTAGACACGTTTTTCTGACTAGGTTACTAATCTACCGCCTTCCCTCAAAGTCCCACCCACAGTGATTGATTGACAGGTCTGTAACCCTATCAACTCTGTGACTCACAAACAACATGCCCCATTCCCTGGCAATCCCAACCACAGTGATTGACTGTTAAAGGGTTAGTTCACCCAAATAAAAAAATGACACATTGGTTCCCTAACCCAATAAAATACATAATTTGAAGAACAAACATCATTATAGCAATTCCTATATTGCAGTAAATATGACTTTAATCTAAAGGTTTAATGTTAAAAAAGGTTATCTTATTAGAAAATAGTGCTGATTGTATAGGCTTAGACGATATCCAAAACAACTAAAAACAAGCCGAATTCATACTGTCTCTCTGATTTCATTTTCAGTCATTTTATTTGTATAGTCATGTCTTTCTACTCAATACCAAAATGAATTTAACCATTCTGTGAGGTAAAGTTGTTAAAGTATTCAATAATTTAGCTGTGTATTTCAAATGGAATTAAAGGCATTAGAATGTACCAAAATAGCTTGTTCTGACATTTTTTTCAAGGGGGCATGTCACCCGGACCCCCCCAGCCTGGAACTCCCTGGCTGGCTACTATTTCTATTTGGCTGGAAACTCCATGTACTTAGGGAAAACACTGTATATAGAGAATAGAAGCTTTTTGAGACCCAGACAAACTGAAATGAAAGCTGGGGTTTTAGCCCATAAGCCACTGATTCTGATTACAGTGATTATATTCCTGGAAGCCCTTGCATTAACATTAATCTATCCCTATGATTACCAAAGAGAATTACAGCCCAACTGATGTGGTCCACAGAGGTGATTTCTCATGACGGGCCCCCAACACACACACAAACGAGCTTGCACGGATGCACACACATACACATGGACGAACACAGTCGCGAACACGCGCACAAACACATAACAAATAGACAAACAGACACATATTGCACACACCCACACAATTGCAGGAGAATACAGTCACACACAGCACACAGACACACACACACACACTCACATGTTCAGTTCCCTCTGTGTGTGTATCTCTCTCTCTCTCTCTCTCTCTCTCTCTCTCTCTCTCTCTCTCTCTCTCTCTCTCTCTCTCTCTCTCTCTCTCTCTCTCTCTCTCTCTCTCTCTCTCTCTCTCTCTCTCTCTCTCTCTCTCTCTCTCTCTCTCTCTCTCTCTCTCTCTCTCTCTCTCTCTCTCTCTCTCTCTCTCTCTCTCTCTCTCTCTCTCTCTCTCACCAGGCAACAAATAGCTATGTGGTGAGGCTGCACCAGTCTCAGCCCATGTGTTGCCATGGAGGCGTTCCCGTCGCCTAGCAACCAGTGCATTAATCGGTTCGTGAGGCGCTAACTCGTGGCAGACGGTCATTCAGCCCTTGTCCTCCCTCTCTCCCCCTACTTCCCTCGAGACTCCCTCTTCCCTCCTCCCCCTCTCCCCCATCCAGATGCCTATGGGGTGTGAAGGAATGTGCCTGGTTGCTGAAAAGATACCTAGCATGCTCTACCCTTTCTCACTTCCTCTTTCTGCCCATAGAACCCCTAAATGTTCTGGATGTGATGTATTGCAACACCTTGACCCTAGCACACCCAGATATACTGTAGAGCCTGGCTATACCCTAACAACCAGACATACTGTAGAGCCTGGCTATACCCTAACAACCAGACATACTGTAGAGCCTGCCTATACCCTAACAACCAGACATACTGTAGAGCCTGGCTATACCCTGACAACCCAGACATACTGTAGAGCCTGGCTATACCCTAACAACCAGGCACACTGTAGAGCCTGGCTATACCCTAACAACCAGACATACTGTAGAGCCTGGCTATACCCTAACAACCAGACATACTGTAGAGCCTGGCTATACCCTAACAACCAGACATACTGTAGAGCCTGGCTATACCCTAACAACCAGACATACTGTAGAGCCTGGCTATACCCTAAGAACCAGACATACTGTAGAGCCTGGCTATACCCTAACAACCAGACATACTGTAGAGCCTGGCTATACCTTAACAACCAGACATACTGTAGAGCCTGGCTATACCCTAACAACCAGACATACTGTAGAGCCTGGCTATACCCTAACAACCAGACATACTGTAGAGCCTGGCTATACCCTAACAACCAGACATACTGTAGAGCCTGGCTATACCCTAACAACCAGACATACTGTAGAGCCTGGCTATACCCTGACAACCCAGACATACTGTAGAGCCTGGCTATACCCTAACAACCAGACATACTGTAGAGCCTGGCTATACCCTGACAACCAGACATTCTGTAGAGCCTGGCTATACCCTGACAACCCAGACATACTGTAGAGCCTGCCTATACCCTAACAACCAGACATACTGTAGAGCCTGGCTATACCCTGACAACCAGACATACTGTAGAGCCTGGCTATACCCTAACAACCAGACATACTGTAGAGCCTGGCTATACCCTAACAACCAGACATACTGTAGAGCCTGGCTATACCCTGACAACCCAGACATACTGTAGAGCCTGGCTATACCCTAACAACCAGACATACTGTAGAGCCTGGCTATACCCTAACAACCAGACATACTGTAGAGCCTGGCTATACCCTGACAACCAGACATTCTGTAGAGCCTGGCTATACCCTGACAACCCAGACATACTGTAGAGCCTGCCTATACCCTAACAACCAGACATACTGTAGAGCCTGGCTATACCCTAACAACCAGGCACACTGTAGAGCCTGCCTATACCCTAACAACCAGACATACTGTAGAGCCTGGCTATACCCTAACAACCAGACATACTGTAGAGCCTGGCTATACCCTAACAACCAGACATACTGTAGAGCCTGGCTATACCCTAACAACCAGACATACTGTAGAGCCTGGCTATACCCTAACAACCAGACATACTGTAGAGCCTGGCTATACCCTAACAACCAGACATACTGTAGAGCCTGGCTATACCCTAAGAACCAGACATACTGTAGAGCCTGCCTATACCCTAACAACCAGACATACTGTAGAGCCTGCCTATACCCTAACAACCAGACATACTGTAGAGCCTGGCTATACCCTGACAACCCAGACATACTGTAGAGCCTGGCTATACCCTAACAACCAGACATACTGTAGAGCCTGGCTATACCCTAACAACCAGACATACTGTAGAGCCTGGCTATACCCTAACAACCAGACATACTGTAGAGCCTGGCTATACCCTAACAACCAGACATACTGTAGAGCCTGGCTATACCCTAACAACCAGACATACTGTAGAGCCTGGCTATACCCTAACAACCAGGCACACTGTAGAGCCTGGCTATACCCTAACAACCAGACATACTGTAGAGCCTGGCTATACCCTAACAACCAGACATACTGTAGAGCCTGGCTATACCCTAACAACCAGACATACTGTAGAGCCTGGCTATACCCTAACAACCAGGCACACTGTAGAGCCTGGCTATACCTTAACAACCAGACATTCTGTAGAGCCTGGCTATACCCTAACAACCAGACATTCTGTAGAGCCTGGCTATACCCTAACATTGACCATCATACTTGACCTGACATTGATACTGTCTCAATACCACTCACTGAAGGACACTGACATGCCTGTTCTTCTCATGCTGTTTACCGACTACAGAATTGTTTACTTGCTCTCCTCTCCAATAACCCTGTCCACACACAGTTGAAGTCGTAAGTTTACATACACTTAGGTTGGAGTCATTAAGACACGTTTTTTAACCACTCCACAAATTTCTTAACAAACTATAATTTTTGCAAGTCGGTTAGGACATCTACTTTGTGCATGACACAAGTCAATTGTAAACAATTATTTACAGACAGAATATTTCACTTATAATTCACTGTATCACAATTCCAGTGGGTCAGAAGTTTACATACACTAAGTTGACTCTACATATAAACAGCTTGGAAAATTCCAGAAAATGATGTCATGGCTTTAGAAGCTTCTGATAGGCTAATTGACAGCATTTGAGTCAATTGGAGGTGTACCTTTGGATGTGTTTCAAGGCCTACCTTCAAACTCAGTGCCTCCTTGCTTGACATCATGAGAAAATCAAAAGAAATCAGCCAAGACAATTGTAGACCTTCACAAGTCTGGTTCATCCTTGGGAACAATTTCCAAACGCCTGAAGGTACCACGTTCATCTGTACAAACAATATTACGCAAGTATAAAGACCATGGGACCACGCAGCCGTCATACCTCTCAGGAAGGAGAAGCGTTCTTTGGTGTGAAAAGTGCAAATCAATCCCAGAACAACAGCAAAGGACTCTGTGAAGATGCTGGAGGAAACAGGTACAAAAGTATCTATATCCATAGGAAAACGAGTCCAATATCGACATAACCTGAAAGGCCGCTCAGCAAAGAAGAAGCCACTGCTCCAAAACCGCCATAAAAAAGCCAGACAACAGTTTGCAACTGCACATGGGGACAAAGTTTTACTTTTTGGAGAAATGTCCTCTGGTCTGATGAAACTAAAAGATAGAACTGTTTGGCCATAATGACCATCGTCATGTTTGGAGGAAAAAGGGGGAGGCTTGCAAGCCGAAGAACACCATCCCAACCATGAAGCACGGGGGTGGCAGCATCATGTTGTGGGGTGCTTTGCTGCAGGAAGGACTGGTGCACTTCACAAAATAGATGGCATCATGAGGAGGAAAATGATGTGGATATATTGAAACAACATCTCAAGACGTCAGTCAGGAAGGTAAAGCTTGGTCGCAAATGGGTCTTCCAAATGGACAATGACCCCAAGCATACTCTCAAAGTTGTGGCAAAATGGCTTAAGGACAAGTCAATGTATTGGAGTGGCCATCACAAAGCCCTGACCTCAATCCTGTAAAAAATGTGTGGGCAGAACTGAAAAAGCATGTGCAAGCAAGGAGGCCTAAAAACCTGACTCAGTTACACCAGCTCTGTCAGGAGGAATGGGCCAAAATTCACCCAACTTATTGTGTGAACCTTGTGGAAGGCTATCTGAAACGTTTGACCCAAGTTAAACAATTTAAAGGCAATGTTACCAAATACTAATTGAGTGTATGTAAACTTCTGACCCACTGGGTATGTGATGAAAGAAATAAAAGCTTAAATAAATCATTCTCTCTACTATTATTCTGACATTTCCCATTCTTTAAATAAAGTGGTGATCCTAACGGACCTAAGACAGGGCATTTTTATTTGGATTAAATGTCAGGAATTGTGAAACACTGAGTTTAAATGTATTTTGCTAAGGTGTATGTAAACTTCCAACTTCAACTGTATGTCCATCCCAGGCAAGTCTCAATAGGAAATGTATTCACATTTATTCCCTTCTTCCATGCTGTATGTAGTGGAGAAACGGACATATTCCTTTTTCTACCATCGTCCAATTTGTTCTACCTCCCCATCCCTCATTGTTAGAAATTACACTTTTACGTTTTACGTCGAGCCAACTATTCCCTCTTACACAGTCCAGTGGTTCTGCGAGCCAACCTGCCCACCGTCTGACTGGCTGACTGGCTGACTGGCTGACCGACTGGCTGACCGACTGTCTGACTGGCTGACCGACTGTCTGACTGGCTGACCGACTGTCTGACTGGCTGACCGACTGTCTGACTGGCTGACCGACCGTCTGACTGGCCGACCGACCGGCTGACTGGCCGACCGACTGTCTGACTGGCCGACCGACTGTCTGACTGGCTGACCGACTGTCTGACTGGCCGACCGACTGTCTGACTGGCTGACCGACTGTCTGACTGGCTGACCGACTGTCTGATTGGCTGACCGACCGGTTGACTGGCCGACCGACTGTCTGACTGGCCGACCGACTGTCTGACTGGCCGACCGACTGTCTGACTGGCCGACCGACTGTCTGACTGGCCGACCGACTGTCTGACTGGCTGACCGACTGTCTGACTGGCCGACCGACTGGCTAACTGGCTGACCGACTGTCTGACTGACTGACTCACTCTCTGACTGGCTGACCGACTGTCTGACTGGCTGACCGACTGTCTGACTGGCCGACCGACTGTCTGACTGGCCGACCGACTGTCTGACTTGCCGACCGACTGTCTGACCGGCTGACCGACTGGCTGACCGACTGGCTGACTGGCTCACCGACTGTCTGACTGGCTGACCGACTGGGAGTCGGAGGAGAAGAGAAGAGAGAGGAAAAAATCTCTAGATGAATCGTGATTCCCTCTGACATACCCTCTGGGATGAGAGAAAACAAGAGGAATAGAGAGAACAGGAGAGGAAGGGAAAGGAGAGGGAGAGGGTTGGTGTTGTGGGGGTAACAGGGAAGTATAGAGGCAGGTAAAAAGAGGGGGATGTGGGGAGGAAGGGAGGGAATAGAATGTGCAGATGAAATGGGAGAATTGGTTGGAGGATAAATTGGGGGGACAAAAAGAGAGGGAGAGAAGAAAGAACAGAAGGAAGGAGAAGTAAGAGGGCAGAAAGTGAGGGAAAGAGTGTATGAGGGGAGTGTATGAGGGGAGTGTGTGAGGGGAGTGTATGAGGGGAGTGTGTGAGGGGAGTGTGTGAGGGGAGTGTGTGAAGGGAGTGTGTGAAGGGAGTGTGTGAGGGGAGTGTGTGAGGGGAGTGTGTGAAGGGAGTGTGTGAAGGGAGTGTGTGAGGGGAGTGTATGAGGGCAGTGTGTGAGTGGAGTGTATGAGGGGAGTGTATGAGGGGAGTGTGTGAGGGGAGTGTGTGAGGGGAGTGTGTGAGGGGAGTGTGTGAAGGGAGTGTGTGAAGGGAGTGTATGAGGGGAGTGTGTGAAGGGAGTGTATGAGGGGAGTGTGCGAGGGGAGTGTGTGAGGGGAGTGTATGGGGGAAGTGTGTGTGTGCGTGTATGTGTGTGTGTGCGTACGTGCACTATACTGTATACAAAAGTGTGTGGACATCCCTTCAAATTAGTGGATTTGACTATTTCAGCGACACCTGTTGCTGACAGGTGTATTAAATTGAGCACACAGCCTTGCAATCTCCATAGACAAACCTTGGCAGTAGAATGGCCTTACTGAAGAGCTCAGTGACATTCAACGTGGCACCGTCATAGGATGAACGAGTCAGTTCGTCAAATTTCTGCCCTGCTGGAGCTGCCCCGGTCAACTGTACTGTAAGTGCTGTTGTTGTGAAGTGGATACATTAAGGAGCAACAATGGCTCAGCCAAAAAGTGGTAGGCCACACAAGCTCACAGAACGGGACCGCTGAGTGCTGATGCGCATAGCGTGTAAAAATTGTCTGTCCTCGGTTGCGACCCTCACTACCGTGTTCCAAACTGTCTTTGGAAGCAACATCAGCACAAGAACTGTTCGTCGGGAGCTTCATGAAACGGGTTTCCATGGCCGAGCAGCCGCACACAAGCCTCAGATCACCATGCGCAATGCCAAGCGTCAGCTGGAGTGGTGTAAAGTTCCCCACCATTGGACTCTGGAGCAGTGGAAACATGTTCTCTGGAGTGATGAATCACGCTTTGGCAGATGCCAGGAGAACGCTGCCTGCTCGAATGCATAGTTGCCAACTGCAAAATTTGGTGGAGGAGGAATAATGGTCTGGGGCTGTTTTTCATGGTTCAGGCTATGCCACTTAGTTCCAGTGAAGGAAAATCTTAACACTACAGCATACAATGACATTCTAGCAGATTCTGTGCTTCCAACTTTGTGGACACAGTGTGGAGAAGGCCCTTTCTTGTTTCAGAATGACAATGCCCCCGTGCTCAAAGCGAGGTCCATACAGAAATGTTTTTTTCGAGATCAGTGTGGAAGAACTTGACTGGCCTGCACAGAGCCCTGAACTCAACCCCATCGAACTCCTTTGGGATGAACTGGAATGCCGACTACAAGCCAGGCCTAATCGCACAACATCAGCGCCCCGACCTCACTAATGCCTTCGTGGCTGAATTGATGTACAGGTTCCTGCAGCGATATTCCAAAATCTTCCCAGAAGAGTGGAGGCTGTTCTAGCAGCAAAGGAGGGGCACCAACTCCATATTAATGCCCATGATTTTGGAATGAGATGTTCGACGAGCAGGTGTCCTCATACTGTACTTTTGGTCATGTAGTGTACGTGCGTGCACATGTGCGAGACTGTGAAAGGTGTGTGGTTATCTGTGATATGCCTGAGGGAAAAGCAAGGGAGGGGGGAAATGCTACATAGGAGGAGTAAATGAGCGGATAGAATGAGTAAAGAGAGAGTGAGAGGTGTATAGTTACCTGTGATATGCCTGAGGAGAGGTGGGAGAAGAGGTGAAGGGGGTAACCAGTCCCGGGGAGTAGGGGTGGTACGGGGTCTTCTTCAAGGCCTGGATCAGGTTGTGTCTGTATTCTGGATCTATGGACCACAACGAGCCTTTACCTATACTCTGAGAGAGGGAGCGAGACAGAGGAGGGAGATGAGGAAGAAAAGAAAGAGGATTATTTAGCTAACAACATGAAAACACGGGAATCTTGACCATTTGAACGACGGCTGTATGGCTACCGTCCACTGTCCCTCAGAAACCAGTCTACAGAGAGACAAACCACACCACAAGTAAACAGAGAGACACCAGACCACAAGTAAACACAGAGACACCAGACCACAAGTAAACACAGAGACAAACCAGACCACAAGTAAACACAGAGAGAAACCAGACCACAAGTAAACACAGAGACAAACCAGACCACAAGTAAACACAGAGACAAACCAGACCACAAGTAAACACAGAGACAAACCAGACCACAAGTAAACACAGAGAGAAACCAGACCACAAGTAAACACAGAGACAAACCAGACCACAAGTAAACACAGAGAGAAACCAGACCACAAGTAAACACAGAGACACCAGACCACAAGTAAACACAGAGACACCATACCACAAGTAAACACAGAGATACCAGACCACAAGTAAACATAGAGACAAACCAGACCACAAATAAACACATAGACACCAGACCACAAGTAAACACAGAGACACCAGACCACAAGTAAACACAGAGACACCAGACCACAAGTAAACACAGAGACACCAGACCACAAGTAAACACAGAGACACCAGACCACAAGTAAACACAGAGACAAACCAGACCACAAGTAAACACAGAGACAAACCAGACCACAAGTAAACACAGAGACAAACCAGACCACAAGTAAACACAGAGACACCAGACCACAAGTAAACACAGAGACACCAGACCACAAGTAAACACAGAGACATACCAGACCACAAGTAAACACAGAGACAAACCAGACCACAAGTAAACACAGAGACACCAGACCACAAGTAAACACAGAGACAAACCAGACCACAATTAAACACAGAGACACCAGACCACAAGTAAACACAGAGACACCAGACCACAAGTAAACACAGAGACACCAGACCACAAGTAAACACAGAGACATACCAGACCACAAGTAAACACAGAGACAAACCAGACCACAAGTAAACACAGAGACAAACCAGACCACAAGTAAACACAGAGACACCAGACCACAAGTAAACACAGAGACACCAGACCACAAGTAAACACAGAGACACCAGACCACAAGTAAACACAGAGACACCAGACCACAATTCCAAACTTAGTCAACATCCAGCACCAGGGTTGGGTAACTTACTTTTCAAATGTAATACGTTACAGTTACTAGTTACCTGTCCAGAATTGTAATCAATAACATACATTTTGGATTACCCAAACTCAGTAACGTAATCTGATTACTTCCGGGTTACTTTCCCTTTAAGAGGCATTAGAATACAAAAAGGATCCATCAAACGCATTTGGTGTGTCATCATAGTGGTCTCTGACTTGTGGTCAGCCTCGCTCAGGTGGAACAAACTTAAACGTGCACCTTTTTCCAATGATGAATGGAATGTCAATGAGAAAACAAAAAGATGTCATAATGTAATTATTGTGTCATTATTTTTCTATTTTATTCCTTGTGTTATTATATAAATATTTCTTCAATTGTTTCCTCTATTTCTCTATTTTTTTCTGCATTGTTGGGAAGGGCCCGTAAGAATTTCAGTGTTGGTCTATACCTGTTGTTCAGGAAGCATGTGACAAAAACTATTTGATTTTATGTATTTTTTCGTAAATATTTAAAAGTAATCCAAGAAGTAATCATCTAGATTTTCAAAAGTATCTGTAATCTGATTACAATATTTTAGCTGGTAACATAAATGATTACAAAAAATAAAAAAGATTACAAGTAACTGAAAACAAAAAATACAAAAAATATTGTAACTGATTGCATGTAATTAGTTACTCCCCAACCCTGTCCAGCACCACAGATCAACGCTCTCCATATTTCCTGTCTTTCTGTTGTTGTCAAAACAAAAATGCCCCTAGTTCTATTAAAAAAGCTGTGTCCACTGAAGGAGATAAATGTCATGTACAGCAATGCAGCTCAATACTTCGTGGTACTTTGTTGGTTACAGTGAGCAAAGAAGACCGTCACCATCAACCATAGTTAACAAGTTTTTCATGTTATTCCGCCATTGCCATACATATACCACAGGTGCCGTAAAAGAGTGTCGTAAACCAGCACATCAATACATACTTCTCCACTTTGATCACATGATGTCAGATAGAAACAACAGGAGGGAGTCCGACAGAGGAGTGACAAGAAATAAGTCTGTGTGTGTGTGTGTGTGTGTGTGTGTGTGTGTGTGTGTGTGTGTGTGTGTGTGTGTGTGTGTGTGTGTGTGTGTGTGTGTGTGTGTGTGTGTGTGTGTGTGTGTGTGTGAGACTGCGACGTCAAAACAGTACATACATAAATATAATCAATCCCAACACTGTGACTTTTTCAGTTTTGAAATGATGCAGATACAAAGCAACAAATGGTTTGGTAACGTTGATTTGGGCCATGTGTATAGACCTAGCTACAACATTGTGAATACTGTCACTGGATATTAGATGATGTCAATGTCATGTTTGTGTATCTACAGTTGAAGTCGGAAGTTTACAGACACCTTAGCCAAATACATTTAAACTCAGTTTTTCATAATTCCTGAGATGTAATCCTAGTAAAAATTCCCTGTCTTAGGTCAGTTAGGATCACCACTTTATTTTAAGAATGTGAAATGTCAGAATAATAGTAGAGAATGATTTATTTCAGCTTTTCTTTATTTCATCACATTCCCAAACGGTCAGAAGTTTACATACACTCAATTAGTATTTGGTAGCATTACCTTTAAATTGTTTAACTTGGGTCAAACGTTTCGGGTAGCCTTCCACAAGCTTCCCACAATAAGTTGGGTGAATTTTGACCCATTCCTCCTGACACAGCTGGTGTAACTGAGTCATGTTTGTAGGCCTTCTTGCTCGCACACACTTTAAGTTCTGACCACAAATTTTCTATAGGATTGAGGTCAGGGCTTTGTGATGGCCACTCCAATACATTGACTTTGTTGTTCTTAAGCCATTTTGCCACAACTTTGGAAGTGTGCTTGGGGTCAAAGTCCGTTTGGAAGACCCATTTGCGACCAAGCTTTAACTTCCTGACTGATGTCTTGAGATGTTGCTTCAATATATCCACGTCATTTTCCGTCCTCATAAAGAACATTTTGTGAAGTGCACCAGTCCCTCCTGCAGCAAAGTACCCACACAACATGATGCTGCCACCCCCGTGCTTCACGGTTGGGATGGTGTTCTTCGGCTTGCAAGCCTCCCCCTTTTTCCACCAAACATAAAGATGGTCATTATGGCCAAACAGTTCTATTTTTGTTTCATTAGACCAGAGGACATTTCTCCAAAAAGTATGATCGTTGTCCCCATGTGCAGTTGCAAAACGTAGTCTAGCTTTTTTATGGCGGTTTTGGAGAAGTGGCTTCTTCCTTGCTGAGCGGCCTTCCAGGTTATGTCGATATAGGGCTCATTTTACTGTGGATATAGATACTTTTGTACCTGTTTCCTCCAGCATTTTCACAAGGTCCTTTGCTGTTGTTCTGGGATTGATGTGCACTTTTCGCACCAAAGTACATTCATCTCTAGGAGACAAAACGCGTCTCCTTCCTGAGCGGTATGACGGCTGCGTGGTCCCATGGTGTTTATACTTGCGTAGCATTGTTTGTACAGATGAATGTGGTACCTTCAGGGGTTTGGAAATTGCTCCCAAGAATGATCCAGACTTGTGGAGGTCTACATTTATTTTCTGAGGTCTTTGCTGATTTCTTTTGATTTTCCCATGATGTCAAGCAAAGAGGCACTGGTTTGAAGGTAGACCTTGAAATACATCCACAGGTACACCTCCAATTGACTCAAATGCTGTCAATTAGCCTATCAGAAGCTTCTAAAGCCATGACATCATTTTCTGGAATTTTCCAAATTTTTTAAAGGCACCGTCAACTTAGTGTATGTAAACTTCTGACCCACTGGAATTGTGATACAGTGAATTATAAGTGAAATAATCTGTCTGTAAACAATTGTTGGAAAAATTACTTGTGTCATGCACAAGGTAGATGTCCTGATTGACTTGCCAAAACTATAGTTTGTTAAAGAGAAATTTGTGGTGTGGTTGAAAGATTAGCTTTATTGTCTCCAACCTAAGTGTATGTAAACTTCCGACTTCAACCGTATAAACAGTTTCAGTCAAAAAGGTTGGACATAACTACTCATTACAGGGTTATCTTTATTTTTACTATTTTCTACATTGTGGAATAATAGTGAAGACATCAAAACTATATAAAAACACATATGGAATCATGTAGTTACCAAAAAAGTGTTAAACAAATCAAAATCTATTTTATATTTGAGATGCTTCAAAGTAGCCACCCTTTGCCTTGATGACAGCTTTGCACGCTTTTACTTCACTACATTCTTGAAGAAAATAATCTACTTTCTACTCCATACGTTTTCCCTGACACCCAAAAGTACTCCATACATTTCGAATGCTTTGCAGGACAGGATAATGATCCAATTGATGTACTAACTAATAAAACACGTGGTCATTCCCCTACTGCCTCTCCTCTCCTGTCCTCTCCTGTCCTCTCCTGTCCTCTCCTGTCCTCTCCTCTCCTCTCCTCTCCTCTCCTCTCCTCTCCTCTCCTCTCCTCTCCTCTCCTCTTGTCGCCTCCTCTCCTCTCCTCTCCTCCTCTCCTCTCACTGTCCTCTCCCTCTCCTTTCCTATTGTCTCCTCCTCTCTTCTCCTCTTCTTTTCTCTCCTCCTCTCCCTCTCCTCCACCTCCTCCTCTCTTCTCCACTCTTCCTCTCTTCCCCACTCTTCCTCTCGTCTCCTCCTCTCGTCTCCTTCTCTCCTCTCGTCTTCTCCTCTCCCAGACCGTGTCAAGGTACCATTTTCTAAAGCCCACTGGAGGTTTCTTCCACAGCTCTGAGTACCCTCCCTTCTGGATAATTCCATTATGTGGAGCTGGTTTATCCTAATTCACCCAGACAACACCAGGTCTGCGTCTCAAACAGTGGTGACCCGACATTCAGGCCAGGGCCACACCTGTTTTGAGACCCACATTTTTAGCAAAAAAAAATATATATTTATATATAAAATAAAAAATTGAGGGGGCTTGCCTGTTATTTTGGCATTAATATGTGTCACATATCAGTTTGCAACAATGTAAAATATATATCATTGAGTTAATAAAGCTGCAGACAAACATGGTCTCTTTTTTGTTTTCTTGAGTAAAACAGCTCCAAAATGCAGGTGTTTCAGCCTAGCTCAGCGCTTTCTGTGGTGGTGGGGCGACCCAGCAGAAAATATTGAGCATTCCGCCCATGATTGGCTCAGTGTTCTGTCACTCATGGGGACACTACATCACTGCCAAGTCTAGGGGTAGAGCTTGAAAATTCAAGCCCCTTGGGTGCTGCCATAGAGTTACATTAGAAGTGCCCATCCAAGAAGGCTCAAGTTCATTGACCACAGATAAAATGACGTCAAATCACGTTATATCTAACGTAGCTTTGATTGGACTGTCAACATGTCAACATCATACTTTCAAAATCTTAGCTAGCAGTCATCATCATGAATCAAGTCGACAATCTACTGGCAAATCCTTTTTAATCCTTGTCATATGAAGAGAAATAATGAAGAAAAATTATAGATAAAACGTATCGGTGCTCAACGACCATTGGACATAAACATTACACAACAAGTTGGAAATTGCAAATTCAACAATGAGTGGTTTGGAAGGAATCCGTGGCTAACTGCAAGCATTGCAAAGCAATCATTAGCCTGCTATTCAGTGAAGTGGCTGTGTGGTCCCAAGTCTGAGATTAAGGTTCTCGTTTCCTAGTTTATAATTATAAACATTCAACACTGGCCATACAGTCAATGAAGCATGATTTGTGCCGGCCTCAAAACAACTGTTAACTCGGAACTGCAAAATCTGACTTTATTGAGTTCAAGACAACTGGGAACTTGGACAAATGAGCTACGACTGGGTAAATACGTTTTGAACTTTCTCCAACTCGGAATTGTAAATCCAGAACTCGGGCCTCTTTCTAGAGCTATAACCTGAAGATCACTGACATCATCATGATTCATCCCTAGAATATATTTACGTGTTCCCAGTTCCAGAGAATGGCAGACTTTGATTACAAAGTTTGATAACAAAATTTGCCCATAAAGGACAACCGCGCCACCTTCCTATTCAAGTGAGCACAGCACAACAAGGTGAGCTCAAAAATGTCTTGTATGCTGCTGCATAAATGATGTAATATGCCAGGGAGATATGTATACTGGGAAAGGGAAAGGGGGATACCTAGTCAGCTGTCCAACTGAATGTATTCAACTGAAACTGTAGCTAAGAAACTAATACTAAGTGTATGTTACGTAGTAAGCTGTTAGTAGCCAATGTGCCTCACCCTAATAATTTGGTCTATTTTCACCTCTTAATTTTGCCTGCTGTTCTGACTTGGTGGTGCACATGTAGTCTATAACCTATTTTTGAGAAAAGTAATCATTGAATATTGTAAGAGCTTTCATAGCCTGCTTATATGCCCCCTTTATTTATCCTACGGTTCTGACCTGGTGTACAGGGAGAATACTGTAAGAACGACCCATGTTCTGAATTCTGTTGCTGTACGTATCAAATGTGTTAAACAAATAGTTATATTTTCTACGTCCATCCTAGCTCGCTCATTAATGTCTTAATCGAAATTACGGATTGCCTCTTATCCGCTTGTCGTCCCCTAATGCCATAAATTGTACATCTCAATTGTCATTAGAAACCACATTTGTTTAAGCAAGTCAGCCATATCAGCCATGTTTATTTAAAAGGCAGTAAATGAGGCTGAATGAACTGTTTCGCTGCCAGACAAGGCTCCGCTGATAGCCAGGTGTAGCAGTGGTAAGGTGTTGGGACTGCTGTTGGGACTGCTGTTGGGACAGCTTTATGTAGGCCCTAACAGTTTGTGGGCACTGTGTGTTGCCATTATAGTGCAATTCATGTATGTTTAGTGTTGTGTTGTGGCTTTGCTGGCATGCGTCCCACATGTTTTTATTTTTTACATGCTAAAATCGCCACTGGTCTCAAATGGCACTATTCCCTACATAGTGCACTACTTTTGACCAGAGGCCCTGGTGATAAGCAGTGCACTATATAGGAAATAGGATGTGCCAGCAACTGTAGCAAGAGATTAGGGTTTAAGGAAAAGGGAGGCAGGAAGGACTGCTAACTACAGTATGTTCTTAGCATGGCTAAATGTACTCTGAAGGCACTGATTTATGGAAATAACCCCACAGTTAAGAGGTATAGGGAATGATCCGGAAGGGTCTGGAGGTGAGAGATACATATCTCTATTTCTTCAGGATTGGTTCAAAGTGGACACAGTGGAGAAGATGGCCAAAGACAGAAGTGGGGATTCTTTATTTTCTGATGCCCTTCATGCCAGCTGGCCCAATGGGGATGAGTGAGCTGTATTTACCAGCAGAAAATAGTCCCACTAGTTTACATTGAAGGAGACTCTGACATCCCTCAAATGAAAACAACAGCATAAGCTTTTTGAATGTGGGTTGGCTGGTCACCGCTGTTTTTCTTTCCCTCTCTTGATGTCTTGGAAAGAGCCTTGTTTCTGGAATAGACCGCATGTGTTCTCGGTGTTCTGTGTGTGTGTGTGTGTGTGTGTGTGTGTGTGTGTGTGTGTGTGTGTGTGTGTGTGTGTGTGTGTGTGTGTGTGTGTGTGTGTGTGTGTGTGTGTGTGTGTGTCTGGGCGTGTGTGCTCAGTTTTCTGTGCCTACAGTACGACCCAGCCATTCTGGTTCCACGCCATCTCCCCTGTGTTTACAAAGCATTCTGGGAAGGTAGCCGAAAGCCCTGCCTTGATGGGATTGATTATATTTATGTATGTACTGTTTGACGTCGCAGTCTCACACACACACAGTTCTTCTTAACTACACATCTAGGATAAAACATTAAAAGAAGTAACAAAACATGTCTGACTTGGTTACACACTTCTTAATAGACACTATAATACCAGAGAGCACAAATACACTGAGTGGACAAAACATTAGGAACACCTTCATAATATTGAGTTGCACATCCACCTTTTGCCCTCAGAACAGCCTCAATTAATCGGGGCATGGACTCTACAAGGTGTCAAAAGCATTCCACAGGGAGGCTGGCCCATGTTGACTCCAATTGTTCCCACAGTTGTGTCAAGTTGGCTGGATGTTCTTTGGGTGGTGGACCATTCATGATACACACGGGAAACTGTTGAGCGTGAAAAACCCAGCAGCGTTGCAGTTCTTGACATAAACCGGTGCGACTGGCACCTACTACCATACCCCGTTCAAAGGAACTTAAATATTTTTCTTGCCCATTCATCCTCTGAATGTCACACATACACAATCCATGCCTCAATTGTCTCAAGGCATAGAAATCCTTATTTAACCCGTCTCCTCTCCTTCATCTACACTGATTGAAGTGGATTCAACAGGTGACCTCAGTAAGGGATCATAGCTTTCACCTGGTCAGTATGTCATGGAAAGAGCTGTTTTGTTCACTCAGTGTATGTGCACAGCAAAAATACACTCTGATTCTGAGGAGCAGACACACAGCGGTCTATGTCTAACTCAATGAGAGAGAGAGAGAGAGAGAGAGAGAGAGAGAGAGAGAGAGAGAGAGAGAGAGAGAGAGAGAGAGAGAGAGAGAGAGAGAGAGAGAGAGAGAGAGAGAGAAGTCCTGCTGTTTCTGACCCTAATACTTCAGTCCTCTTCAACCAACCACATAGCAGGGATCCAGGGAGATGGATGATTCTAAGCGGTATCATACTATAAAGACAGACAGGGAACTCATTGTCTTTAAAACACCGAAGATGCATTGAGAACTTTGGTTTTTCTTCATCTGCTGTGACCCACCCTAACAGACCCTATGAGACAACTTTAACCAGTCACAAACCAGAGATCTGAGAACCGTCTGGTCCAATACCTTGAGACAGCGTTGAGAGCATTAGACTGCTCTGTTTCTCAAGCAGCATTCTCAAGCACACACACACGCACACAAACACACACACACACATACTTATGCACACACATTTCTTCTGCAGTAAGCCCAGTCAGTACTGCCTGCAGATGCCCCAGAAACACAATCACTTGAACAAATAGACCATTGTCATAATAATCTCCACCTCTCTAAATTGATGAAAATATGATTTGGTGCATTTGCAAAGAGGCTTTTTCCTTCCAAGTAAAAGCCAAGAGAGGACTTAGACCTCAGACCGACCAAGACTCTTTCACTATGCTAAACCCCAATCCAATTTGAAGATTTTCCCACCCAACAAGTTTTACGTTAATGTGAACTATAATACAATGTAAAAATGCTTACTCGACCCATACTGTGTTCAATTCAGCTGGAGATAAATAGGCAGAGAAAAGGCATTTATACCACAGAATTGTTAAATACTCGTTTCTGATTGGCTAGAAGGGCCTTCTAGAAAGTTGTTAAAGGCGTTTAAAAGACAAATACGTGAAGAACAGCTTCTCCTTGGAAATAGTTTAATACTACAGTGACGTTAGTCTCTCCTTGAAAAGGCAGCTCTCCTTGCCAGGCAGCTACACATAATGCTTTATGTCCCGTTCCTGTAACAGTTGGTAGTCAGTTTGGGCTGAGCAGGTATTTGACAGATTTGAAGGGTTAACTAATGAGCTGTCTTAAATTGTTTGCTGTGACAAAAAGACAAGACTGTGTGTCCCTGCCAACTACACCTCTTTGTCCTTGCCATACACACACACACACACACACACACACACATTATTGTGTCCTTGCACAAACCCAAGGGCAGGCTCAAACACACACACATACGCACGCACACCAACACACACACTCAGTCAGTATAGCCAAATCCGTTTTCCATCACCACAGCAACAGCATACTTTTATGTCAACTGCAACCTGTTTACTATGGAGATATGTATACAAGCCAAACTCTGTGCAGTAGTAGTCAAGACCCAGATGACAGAGTAACTTAAGGGCAAGCACACACACACACACACACACACACATGCAGGCACAGCACACTTCATCTAAAACAAATGTTGTCTAATGTAGAATTAGTCCTGTGCACACATGTCTGAACTATTTCATAGAGAAACTAATGAAACTAAATTGCAATCTCCCCTGATCCAAAGCTACAGCTTGTATACACATAAGCCTTTTACTTCCCCATGGGTAGATTATATGATGTTGTTTGACATAAATGTTCTTACGACTTTTAGTATTAATTGGGCAAGGGAATGATTTTCTTTATAAATAGCTAAACTGCTCCTGAAATAGGAGAATGATTAGTTAGTATTATAATATATAATGATTAGTTCAATATTTAAAAACCTTTAGAAGAGACCATATCAAAACCGAAAGGCTGTTCCCTCCAGAAAACTCAAAACTTCAGAATTTCAACTAAAAAGCCAAGATTATAAATTATTGATAAAGCAATTCTTTGTACATTTGTATACAAAATACTGGCCATATTTGACTGAAAACCGCTTTTGAAATGTGTTCAAGCACCTCAAACGAACTATACTCCAGAGCCCAAAAGACAAATGGAGAGAGAGAGAGAGAGAGAGAGAGAGAGAGAGAGAGAGAGAGAGAGAGAGAGAGAGAGAGAGAGAGAGAGAGAGAGAGAGAGAGAGAAGTGTGTTGTGTGTGTCTGTTGGTGTGTCTTCTCCTCCTTACCTGACTCCTGTCCTTGTCCACCTTCTTGAAACACTTATTGAGCGACAGATTATGGCGCACCGAGTTCTTCCAGCCAGTAGGGGCGCTAGCAAAATACGGGAAATGCTCCAGGATCCAACCATAGATATCTTTCACCGGCAGCCTCTTGGATGGCGCATCCTCTATTGCCATGAAGATTAGGCAGCTGAAGGAATACGGGGGCTTCCTATTGGCTCCCGTGGCCAGGTCGTAGGAAGAGGAGTCACATGGATCGGGGGAGGGGGAGGAGGAGGAAGGGGAGAGGGGGGGTAGGGGGTGACAATCAGGGTCCTGCAGGGGGGAGACGGAGCGGAGCCCAGAGTGGGAGAAGCTGTTGAGAAGGTTGGTGCTCTCGTGGAGCCAAGAGAGGCTGGTGAGCTCCTCGTCCTCGGCCTTGGAGAAGGAGGCCGACAGGGACAGGGACAGGTCTGTTGCCTCCGCCTCCCTGTAGAAAGGACTCAGACCCCGGGTGGCTACCAATCCGCTGTTGGGGCTCCTGACCTTCTTACTGGGCGGCATAGTGGGTCCCATTCAACCCTGGGCTCTCTCCTGAAGGGGGAAGAGAGGAGGAGATCATATTGGGTAACTACGAAGCAAGTCATGTATGCAACTCTTATGTTTCTACAGTGGTTTTTGAGACACAGTTAAGTTCCTACTGCGATCTCCAGGAATGGTTGCTGCAACAATCACACCAACCACTGAAGATAAATGAGAGTTAGAATGCATGTAGTTAACTGCAGATGGATTGATAGAACAGTATCTACATTGACTGCATGGTAAATGCCTATATCCGGTGTTAGTTTGGGGGTCTTCTGTTGGTATGGTGATGCCAAGATGGGAACATGCAGAACTCAGTCATAGGGTGAGTTATCAGCATATGCTCATCACACACATACACATACACACACACTTACACACACGTACACACACACACACACACACGCACACGTACACGTACACGTACACACACACACACTAGGATAGCATTAATCTCAACAGCAGCATGTACAGTAGTTGCCAGTTCCCCAGTAGTGCAGTGGTCTGAGACGCTGCACTCCCTGGTTCGAATCCAGGCTGCATCACATCTGGCCATGATTGGGAGTCCCATAGGGCTGCGCACAATAGGCCCGGTTTTGGCCGGGGTAGGTCGTCATTGTAAATAAGATTTTGTTCTTAACTGACTTGCCTAGTTAAATAAAGGTTCATAAAATACAAGCCAAAGTGGTGATCCCCTGATCTGTCTCTTCAGTCTAAATGATTGACAGACAGCTGCCCCCCCCCCCCCCCCCCTGGTATGACCATTGTCATGTTGCCATGGCTCCCGACCCAGAGCTGCTGTGAAAATGGCAAGAGAACAACAGCTCTGTATCTGTCAAACACACAGAAGCTGCTCTTCCTCCCTGCTCTGATCATTCCAAATATATATCTACGTCCTGAACTGACAGTATCCCTGTGACTCAACAGCAGTTACCTGTCATGTTGTTGCACCAATATTGACATTGACTGTAATGAATTTAAATTGACCCCAGCACCTCTTCACCTCTTAGCTGCATGGCAGATATTCCTACTCCTGAAAAGCCTCTGGAAATAGAATGTGGCTAAACAAGGCAAGCGAGGGGAAAGATATTACGCGTTGTGACAGGCTCATCAAGGTGTGGCTCAGAGAGATTCTAGGGAATGTTACTGGTGTGACAGGCTCATCAAGGTGTGGCTCAGAGAGATTCAAGGGAATGTTACTGGTGTGACAGGCTCATCAAGGTGTGGCTCAGAGAGATTCTAGGGAATGTTACTGGTGTGACAGGCTCATCAAGGTGTGGCTCAGAGAGATTCTAGGGAATGTTATTGGTGTGACAGGCTCGTCAAAGTGTGGCTCAGAGAGATTCTAGGGAATGTTACTGGTGTGACAGGCTCATCAAGGTGTGGCAAAGAGAGATTCTAGGGAATGTTACTGGTGTGACAGGCTCATCAAGGTGTGGCTCAGAGAGATTCTAGGGAATGTTACTGGTGTGACAGGCTCATCAAGGTGTGGCTCAGAGAGATTCTAGGGAATGTTACTGGTGTGACAGGCTCATCAAGGTGTGGCTCAGAGAGATTCAAGGGAATGTTACTGGTGTGACAGGCTCATCAAGGTGTGGCTCAGAGAGATTCTAGGGAATGTTACTGGTGTGACAGGCTCATCAAGGTGTGGCTCAGAGAGATTCTAGGGAATGTTATTGGTGTGACAGGCTCGTCAAGGTGTGGCTCAGAGAGATTCTAGGGAATGTTACTGGTGTGACAGGCTCATCAAGGTGTGGCTCAGAGAGATTCTAGGGAATGTTACTGGTGTGACAGGCTCATCAAGGTGTGGCTCAGAGAGATTCTAGGGAATGTTACTGGAGTGACAGGCTCATCAAGGTGTGGCTCAGAGAGATTCTAGGGACTGTTACTGGTGTGACAGGCTCATCAAGGTGTGGCTCAGAGAGATTCTAGGGACTGTTACTGGTGTGACAGGCTCATCAAGGTGTGGCTCAGGGAGATTCTAGGGAATGTTACTGGTGTGACAGGCTCATCAAGGTGTGGCTCAGAGAGATTCTAGGGACTGTTACTGGTGTGACAGGCTCATCAAGGTGTGGCTCAGAGAGATTCTAGGGAATGTTACTGGTTTGACAGGCTCATCAAGGTGTGGCTCAGAGAGATTCTAGGGAATGTTACTGGTGTGACAGGCTCATCAAGGTGTGGCTCAGAGAGATTCTAGAGAATGTTACTGGTGTGACAGGCTCATCAAGGTGTGGCTCAGAGAGATTCAAGGGAATGTTACTGGTGTGACAGGCTCATCAAGGTATGGCTCAGAGAGATTCTAGGGAATGTTACTGGTGTGACACGCTCATCAAGGTGTGGCTCAGAGAGATTCTAGGGACTGTTATTGGTGTGACAGGCTCGTCAAGGTGTGGCTCAGAGAGATTCTAGGGAATGTTACTGGTGTGACAGGCTCATCAAGGTGTGGCTCAGAGAGATTCTAGGGAATGTTACTGGTGTGACAGGCTCATCAAGGTGTGGCTCAGAGAGATTCTAGGGAATGTTACTGGTGTGACAGGCTCATCAAGGTGTGGCTCAGAGAGATTCTAGGGACTGTTACTGTTGTGACAGGCTCATCAAGGTGTGGCTCAGAGAGATTCTAGGGACTGTTACTGGTGTGACACGCTCGTCAAGGTGTGGCTCAGAAAGATTCTAGGGAATGTTACTAGTGTGACAGGCTCATCAAGGTGTGGCTCAGAGAGATTCTAGGGAATGTTACTCATGTGACAGGCTCATCAAGGTATGGCTCAGAGAGATTCTAGGGAATGTTACTGGTGTGACAGGCTCATCAAGGTATGGCTCAGAGAGATTCTAGGGAATGTTACTGGTGTGACAGGCTCATCAAGGTGTGTCTCAGAGAGATACTAGGGAATGTTACTGGTGTGACAGGCTCATCAAGGTGTGGCTCAGAGAGATTCTAGGGACTGTTACTGGTGTGACAGGCTCATCAAGGTGTGGCTCAGAGAGATTCTAGGGAATGTTACTGGTGTGACAGGCTCATCAAGGTGTGGCTCAGAGAGATTCTAGGGACTGTTACTGGTGTGACAGGCTCATCAAGGTGTGGCTCAGAGAGATTCTAGGGAATGTTACTGGTTTGACAGGCTCATCAAGGTGTGGCTCAGAGAGATTCTAGGGAATGTTACTGGTGTGACAGGCTCATCAAGGTGTGGCTCAGAGAGATTCTAGGGAATGTTACTGGTGTGACAGGCTCATCAAGGTGTGGCTCAGAGAGATTCTAGGGAATGTTACTGGTGTGACATGCTCGTCAAGGTGTGGCTCAGAGAGAATCTAGGGAATGTTACTGTTGTGACAGGCTCATCAAGGTGTGGCTCAGAGAGATTCTAGGGAATGTTACTGTTGTGACAGGCTCATCAAGGTTTGGCTCAGAGACATTCTAGGGAATGTTACTGGTGTGACAGGCTCGTCAAGGTGTGGCTCAGAGAGATTCTAGGGAATGTTACTGGTGTGACAGGCTCATCAAGGTGTGGCTCAGAGAGATTCTAGGGAATGTTACTGGTGTGACAGGCTCATCAAGGTGTGGCTCAGAGAGATTCTAGGGACTGTTACTGGTGTGACAAGCTCATCAAGGTGTGGCTCAGAGAGATTCTAGGGACTGTTACTGGTGTGACAGGCTCGTCAAGGTGTGGCTCAGAGAGATTATAGGGACTGTTACTGGTGTGACAGGCTCATCAAGGTGTGGCTCAGAGAGATTATAGGGACTGTTACTGGTGTGACAGGCTCATCAAGGTGTGGCTCAGAGAAATTCTAGGGACTGTTACTGGTGTGACAGGCTCATCAAGGTGTGGCTCAGAGAGATTTTATGGACTGTTACTGTTGTGACAGGCTCGTCAAGGTGTGGCTCAGAGAGATTTTAGGGAATGTTACTGGTGTGACAGGCTCATCAAGGTGTGGTTCAGGGAGATTCTAGGGAATGTTACTGGTGTGACAGGCTCATCAAGGTGTGGTTCAGGGAGATTCTAGGGAATGTTACTGGTGTGACAGGCTCGTCAAGGTGTGGCTCAGAGAGATTCTAGGGAATGTTACTGGTGTGACAAGCTCGTCAAGGTGTGGCTCAGAGAGATTTTAGGGACTGTTACTGGTGTGACAGGCTCATCAAGGTGTGGCTCAGAGAGATTCTAGGGACTGTTACTGGTGTGACAGGCTCATCAAGGTATGGCTCAGAGAGATTCTAGGGAATGTTACTGGTGTGACAGGCTCATCAAGGTGTGGCTCAGAGAGATTCTAGGGAATGTTACTGGTGTGACAGGCTCGTCAAGGTGTGGCTCAGAGAGATTTTAGGGACTGTTACTGGTGTGACAGGCTCATCAAGGTGTGGCTCAGAGAGATTCTAGGGAATGTTACTGGTGTGACAGTGTTCCCAGTTGGACGTTGTTGAGGTGTCGGTTGTCAAGGGGAGCGGAAGAGAACGTTTTATGTTGCCATGACGGAAGGCAAGGCACCAGGCTGAGCCATGAAACATTATGTCTGACAGTAAAGTCATCTAATTTTACTGTTGCTATGACAACAAACTCCTTCCATTTAGGGCCTGTGTTATGAGTGAGTGTGTGAGCCATGGCGAGGCATTGTGAGCAGTGTATCTAGGGTTCACCTCAAGCTCTAAATAAACTCTTCTACAATGTTTTACACAACCCCCCGATGACAGAACAAGTTCAGACTTGATTTTGATGAGGCGGTGGAGGGGGGTGCATGAGGAGGTGGTAGAGGGGGGTGCATCAGGAGGTGGTGGAGGGGGGTGCATGATGAGGTGGTGGAGGGGGTGCATGAGGAGGTGGTGGAGGGGGGTGCATGAGGAGGTGGTGGAGGGGGGTGCATGAGGAGGTGGTAGAGGGGGGTGCATGAGGAGGTGGTGGAGGGGGTGCATGATGAGGTGGTGGAGGGGGGTGCATGAGGAGGTGGTGGAGGGGGGTGCATGAGGAGGTGGTGGAGGGGGGTGCATGAGGAGGTGGTGGAGGGGGGTGCATGAGGAGGTGGTGGAGGGGGGTGCATGAGGAGGTGGTGGAGGGGGTGCATGAGGATGTGGTGGAGGGGGGTTCATGAGGAAGTGGTGGAGGGGGGTGCATGATGAGGTGGTGGAGGGGGGTGCATGAGGAGGTGGTGGAGGGGGGTGCATGAGGAGGTGGTGGAGGGGGGTGCATGAGGAGGTGGTGGAGGGGGGTGCATGATGAGGTGGTGGAGGGGGGTGCATGAGGAGGTGGGTGGGTGAGGGTGAGGGCACAGGGGTTCCCAAACTTTTGGCCCACGACCCCATTTTGATATCTGAAAATTCTTGTGACCCCACCCGTGTGAATTCTTTTAAAATTAATAGCCAATGTTTACTTTTTTATTTGGGGATATGGCAGTCAAAAGAGAAACATTCTAACAGTATTTCTGATTATCTTCTCAACTCACCATCACATACTTGTAATATGGGGCAGTCAATTGCAAATGAGTCTGACATAATCTCTCTTATCTCACCACCACTAATGAGATGGGTATGCTTGAAGCATGCCGCGTCGGAGCTTCTCAAAGTCAGCGAGCATGGTCGACAGTGCACAGCTCATCTTTGCTGTCACATCTAACCTGGCTGGATATTTAGTTTTTTAATGCAGACGAGAGCACTGAATCCAGCTTCACATTGATATGAGCTGGTGAAGAGACCATGAGTTTTATGGTGCTTTCAAGACAAAATATGAGGTCAAATCATGAGGTCAATGATCTTTAGGTCAGAAAGTCAGAGCTCCAAAAAGAGCCCCTGTTTCTTTTATTTAACTAGGCAAGTCAGTTAAGAACAAATTCTTATTTACAATGACATCCTAGGAACAGTGGGTCAACTGCCTTGTTCAGGGGCAGAACAACAGATTTTTACCTTGGCAGCTCAGGGATTTGATCTGGCATCTTTTCAGTGACTGGCCCGACGCTCTAAGCACTTGGCTACCTGCCTCCCGAGTTGGACTTCTGAGTTGAATGACCATTCGAAACGACTTTTCCCAGTCAGAGCTTGTTTCTTTCTGAGTTCCCAGTTATCTTGAATGCACTGAAGTTGGGAAGTCTGAGATTTCCAAGTTCCTAGTTCCCAATTGCTTTGAACGCGGCATTCATTCTCAAAGCGATACGGCAGGGTGTTCCCTTTGATTCTGGAACCAAAACTTCTCCGTAGTGACCCATGAATGTGTTGTCTGCAGCATCACATGACAGCTCGATCAGCTGTTTGATTTCACTTACAGGCATGTCAACTGAGCCAGGATCACAGTCAGACAGATTGGGAAGTTGGTCTTAAACACAGGAGGCAGCTCATAATAACGGCCAGATGCAAATGGAATAGCATCAAACACTTGGAAACCATGTGTATGATGTATTTGATATCATTCCACCCATTCTACTCCAGTCATTACCACAAGTCCATTCTCCCCATTTAAGGTTCCATCAACCTCCTGTGTTGTCCCAAAGTGCATTTCCAGGCGTTGGAAGTGAGCAGTCATCACTCGTGTGGGACACTTACTGATGCTGTTTCTGTTCTTTTCTTTTCATAACATCCATTTTACATCCATTGTAAATAACAACAGTTCCTCTTTCCAAGACCCCCCCCATAACCACCAGGCCTCGGTGTGAAATAGAACTCTGTCATGCTCTGATCCCATATCTCCGCATAGTTTTGATGTAGTTTATAATTGAAGTTACCTAATACCTGCAGTATATCTCCGGGTTCTGTGCTCAGCTCTTTTGCTGCCAGTTTCTCACCGTGTATCATACAATGGCAGAGCTAGACATATTCATAACTAGAGTGCAGAGGCCTGCCTGCCGCCCCGCTGTGGATTGAGCCTCATCTGTACAAAAGCACACCATTCGATCCCATATGGAATCGGTTTTCCGTCAATATAGCCAAAAAGCACACTGAACATTCACTATGACGCTTCATGCTCAGGAATCGTGAGACAGAACAATGTCCTTGTGAATAGCATCCTGCGACATGTATAGCGAACAAAATTCAATGTATGGGCATCTCGGGCCTCACAGCTACTGTCCATTTGGAGAGCATAAACTGGGGAGTATTTGAGTCGTTCAGTCAGAGCATAAATTCATTATTTAGCAGTGTTATCTGACAAAGGTATTGATGTGATTTTCTGTGCCTCTGCCTTCCCACACATTGTTTTCCATTTCAATTGCGGCCGGTATTATCAAAGTCTCTGTAATAGTGTGTAGTTTCATAGCCTAGCCATTCACCGTGGGAATGATTCAAGTGCAGCAGTCAAGTGCGGCCTCTTCCCATGATCTAAGGGCACTTTCTGGTTGAATTTTACACTTTAGATTTTAATAATTTTTTCAGAGTTTTAAGGTTACAATGATTTTGAGATACAAAGACAATGTTCAAATATATATATTTTTTGTATATACAGTTGAAGTCGGATGTTTACATACACTTAGGTTGGAGTCATTAAAACTCGTTTTTCAACCACTCCACAAATTTCTTGTTAACAAACTATAGTTTTGGCAAGTCGGTTAGGACATCTACTTTGTGCATGACACAAGTAATTTTTCCAACAACTGTTAACAGCCAGATTATTTCACTTATAATTCACTGTATCACAATTCCAGTGGGTCAGAAGTTTACATACACTAAGTTGACTGTGCCTTTAAACAGCTTGGAACATTTCTGAAAATTATGTCATGGCTTTAGAAGCTTCTGATAGGCTAATTGACATCATTTGAGTCAATTGGAGGTGTATCTGTGGATGCATTTCAAGGCCTACCTTCAAACTCAGTGCCTCTTTGCTTGACATCATGGGAAAAACAAAAGAAATCAGCCAAGACCTCAGAAAAACAATTGTAGACCTCCACAAGTCTGGTTCATCCTAGGGAGCAATTTCCAAATGCCTGAATGTACGATGTTCATCTGTACAAACAATAGTACGCAAGTGTAAACACCATGGGACCACGCAGCCGTCATACCTCTCAGGAAGGAGACGCGTTCTGTCTCCTAGAGATGAACGTACTGTGGTGTGAAATGTGCAAATCAATCCCAGAACAACAGCAAAGGACCTTGTGAAGATGCTGGAGGAAACAGGTACAAAAGTGTCTATATCCACAGTAAAACGAGTCCTATATCGACATAACCTGTAAGGCCGCTCAGCAAGGAAGAAGCCACTGCTCCAAAACCGCCATAAAAAAGCCAGACTGCGGTTTGCAACTGCACATGGGGACAAAGATCATACTTTTTGGAGAAATGTCCTCTGGTCTGATGAAACAAAAATAGAACTGTTTGGCCATAATGACCATCGTTATGTTTGGAGGAAAAAGGGGGACGCTTGCAAGCCGAAGAACACCATCCCAACCGTGAAGCACGGGGGTGGCAGCATCATGTTGTTGGGGTGCTTTGCTGCAGGAGGGGCTGGTGCACTTCACAAAATAGATGGCATCATGAGGCAGGAAAAGTATGTGGATATATTGAAACAACATCTCAAGACATCAGTCAGGAAGTTAAAGCTTGGTCGCAAATGGGTCTTCCAAATGGACAATAACCCCAAGCATATTTCCAAAGTTGTGGCACAATGGCTTAAGGACAACAAAGTCAATGTATTGGAGTGGCCATCACAAAGCCCTGACCTCAATCCTATAGAAAATGTGTGGGTAGAACTGAAAAAGCATGTACGAGCAAGGAGGCCTACAAACCTGACTCAGTTACACCAGCTCTGTCAGGAGGAATGGGCCAAAATTCACCCAACTTATTATGGGAAGCTTGTGGAAGGCTACCCGAAACATTTGATCCAAGTTAAACAATTTAAAGGCAATGCTACCAAATACTAATTGAGTGTATGTAAACTTCTGACCCACTGGGAATGTGATGAAATAAATAAAAGCTGAAATAAATCATTCTCTCAACTATTATTCTGACATTTCACATTCTTAAAATGAAGTGTTTATCCTAACTGACCTAAAATAGGGATTTTTTACGAATAATTAAATGTCAGGAATTGAGGAAAACTGAGTTTAAATGGATTTTGGTAAGGTGTATGTAAACTTCCGACTTATATACTTTTTTCACAGTATATACTTTTTTTAACGGTTTTGGAAATTCTCCCACGACCCCATTTTCATATCAGGTGACCCCATGTATCGCGGCCCCTAGTTTGGGGTCCGGTATTCTAGCAGCTTGACAGACAGACAGACAGTATGACACTCACTCACTCACTCACTCACTCACTCACTCACTCACTCACTCACTCACTCACTCACTCACTCACTCACTCACTCACTCACTCACTCACTCACTCACTCACTCACTCACTGACTGACTGACTGACTGACTGACTGACTGACTGACTGACTGACTGACTGACTGACTGGCTGGCTGGCTGGCTGGCTGGCTGGCTGGCTGGCTGGCTGACAAACAGTTTGACAGACAGACAGACAATATGACAGACATACAGTATGACAGACAGTATTCAGTATTCACAACCTAAACCTCCTTTCTCTATTATGTGAGACACGTGGACCAAGTGTTTACAGGGGTGGAGAGGTTAATGAACTCCTCAGAGAGACAGTCTATTTACAGGGTGTTAAACTGACTTCAGGTCAGTAAGGTTCACATGGTTAATAGGCTCTAATGAAGAAAACATTCATAACTACAGACCTTAGAGTCTTTAAAAAGTATTTAGTCTATCAGCCAATGAAGGGAGAATAGAATGAAGATACCAGTAGGTCTTTAGGTCACCCAACTGGGCACACACTTGTTGAATCAATGTTGTTTCCACATCATTTTAATGAAATTACGTTGATCCAACATGGCATAGACAGACGTTTAATAGACGGTTGTGCCCAGTGAGACTGGTCAAACACTTTGTACACTATATAGGGAATAGGATGTCGCATAGGATGCAACCAATGAATATAATAGTAGGAGACATGAGATGTCAACATAACTAAATACAGTAGCAGGTTAGGAGATATTACTCTGAGGAGGGGATGGGAGTTGCATTGCTGTCTGGCTGATGGTTGTCATAAACCCAGGACTGGGGATCCACTGAGGCAAAACTAATCTGGAGGTCTGATGACAATAAGAACAACCTTTATCATTCTCTACACACCACTGAGTCGAGAGAGAGAGAGAGAGGACCAGAGAGAGAGAGAGAGGACCAGAGAACGAGCGAGCGCGAGAGCGAGAGAGAGAGAGAGAGAGAAAGGACCAGAGAGAGAGAGGACCAGAGAAAGAGCGAGCGCGAGAGAGATAGAGAGAGAGAGAGAGAGAGGACCAAAGAGAGAGCGAGAGGACCAGAGAACGAGCGAGCGCGAGAGCGAGAGAGAGAGAGAGAGAGGACCAAAGAGAGAGCGAGAGGACCAGAGAACGAGCGAGCGCGAGAGCGAGAGAGAGAGAGAGAGAGAGAGAGAGAGAGAGAGAGAGAGAGAGAGAGAGAGAGAGGACCAAAGAGAGAGAGAGAGGACCAGAGAACGAGCGAGCGCGAGAGCGAGAGAGAGAGAGAGAGAGAGGACCAAAGAGAGAGCGAGAGGACCAGAGAAAGAGCGAGCGCGAGAGAGATAGAGAGAGAGAGAGAGAGAGAGAGAGAGAGAGGACCAAAGAGAGTTAGAGGACCAGAGAACGAGCGAGCGCGAGCGCGAGAGCGAGAGAGAGAGAGAGAGAGGACCAAAGAGAGAGCGAGAGGACCAGAGAACGAGCGAGCGCGAGAGCGAGAGAGAGAGAGAGAGAGGACCAAAGAGAGAGAGAGAGGACCAGAGAACGAGCGAGCGCGAGAGCGAGAGAGAGAGAGAGGACCAAAGAGAGAGAGAGAGGACCAGAGAACGAGCGACCGCGAGAGAGAGAGAGAGAGAGAGAGAGAGAGAGAGAGGCGGATTGAGAAAATAATAACCTCCTGTATGTCAACATTGGTGTAGGAAAGGTTGTGGTTTTCTCCAGCTTCAGTCCATGAAATCAGTTTCAGTTTCCATTTCCTGTGTTCCCTTGACGACAAATATCAGGGCTCCACGGGGCACACATGTGAGGCCGAGTTGACCAGTGGCACGGGATAGTCCAGTGTGTGTGTGTGCGTGCGTGTGTGTATATGTGTTTGTGCCTCTTTGTGCCTCTAGCCCTGCCACAGAGCATAGGGAGATATGAGATGGAGGTCAGGGGTCATGGTGTCTCTCAGAGGGCTGTCGACCCTGTGGCAATATCCTCCTCAGAGCTGCCCAGCAACACACACACACACACACACACACACACACACACACACACACACACACACACACACACACACACACACACACACACACATACCAAAGACCCGAAAGATCAGCAACACACACACAAACACACACACCAAAGACCTGAAACATCAGCAACACACACACCAGAGACCACAGACCAGAGACATAGAGCAGGAATTTCTTGCTTTGAATATTGAGGTTTCAAAGGGCCTCTCTATAACTGTGATTGGCTGTTATAGACCCCCCTCTGCTCTCGGTGATGCATTTTCTTCTTTGACGCACCTTATGTCTAAACTTCTTTACAGTGAAATGATCTTGATTGGTGATCTCAACTGGTGTTGGTTAAAGCCGGTGTCTGATGATTTAAAAATGTTTTGTAATTCTATGAATCTTACCCAGTTGATTAACTCAGCCACTCGCCCAAATCTTAAATGCCCAGATAAATCTACCCTGATTGATTTGATATTGACAAATGTTTCACATAAATATTCTGCGGTTGGTGTTTTTTGTAATGATTTAAGTGACCATTGTGCTGTTGTTGCTGTTAGAAATACTAAGGTTCCAAAGACAAATCCACGTTTTATTCGTAAGAGAAATTTGAAGTGTTTTAATGAGCAGGCTTTCTTTCATGATATGTTTTATTTTGACTGGAGCAAGATTGAGCTTATCCCTGATGTGGAAACTGCCTGGATTCTTTCATGATGGTTTTTTCCAAATAGTAAACAAACACGCACCATTCCACAGGTTCAGGGTTAAAGGGCGGGATAATCCATGGTTTTCTTCTGAGCTGTCTTGTATTATTCACGACCGTAATCTAGCCTGGGCTGAAGCAAGGAAATCATGTTCTGATGCTGATTGGCTTATTTTTAGGCAGTTAAGAAACAAGTGTTATTTTCTTCTCAGGAAGGCCAAGTCTGAATATTTTATGTCTGCTACCACTGATAACCTGAATGACCCTAGAAAGTTTTGGAATGCTATTAAGTCTATGTCTGGAAACAGTAATGTTAATGAATTACCGTCATGTGTTTTGAAGGACTCTGTTGCTATATATGACAAAACTGAAATGCTGAATTGTTTCAATGGGCACTTTGTATCATCTGGTAGGCTGTTTGATTCAGTGTCCTCTGTCTCTGTACAACCCTGTGTGGATGAACCAGTGTCCTCTGTCTCTGTACAACCCTGTGTGGATGAACCAGTGTCCTCTGTCTCTGTACAACCCTGTGTGGATGAACCAGTGTCCTCTGTCTCTGTACAACCCTGTGTGGATGAACCAGTGTCCTCTGTCTCTGTACAACCCTGTGTGGATGAACCAGTGAGAGCTGGTCAAACTTTTAGCTTTTTGCCATTCTCAGTGCAGGTGGTACATAAAGCCCTGAGATCTTTTGGATCCCTGCTTTTTAAATCTGGCAGCTGATTTCATAGCTGAACCACTTACATATCTGTTCAATCTAACCCTGGAATGTAATGAAATTCCAAAGATCTGGAAATCAGCATTTGTTCTACCACTTTTAAAAGGGGGAGATCCAACTCTTTTAAATAATTATAGGCCAATCTCAAAGCTGTCACCCCTGGTGAAAATACTTGAAACCATTGTGAGTGAACAGCTAAAAGAGTTTTTATTTACTAACTCTATTTTATCAATGTACCAATCGGGCTTCAGGAAGAAGCATAGCACAATTACAGCAGCCATGAAGGTTTTAAATGATATCACTGAAGCCCTTGACAAAAAACAGCACTGTGTCTCACTTTTTATTGATCTCTCTAAGGCTTTTGATACAGTTGATCATGCTATACTAAGGCAGGGATTGTCGAGTGTAGGTCTTTCGGAGCATGCAGTTGCATGGTTTGCTAACTATCTGTCTGATAGAACTCAGTGCACTCAATTTGATGGGCTTATGTCTGTTAAATTGTCTGTCCTTATTGGTGTGCCCCAAGGCTCTGTACTTGGTCCTCTCTTATTCACTATTTATATAAATGATTTAGACAAAAATGTCCAAAATGCACAACTTCATTTTTACGCTGATGATACTGTTATTTACTGTTGTGCCTCGTCTCTTACAAAAGCTTTCCAGAACTTGCAAACTGCTTTTTATACTGTTCAACATACCTTGTGTCAATTGAAGCTTATCCTCGATACTGACAAAACTAAACTAATGGTGTTTTCTAATGCAAGAAATAGACCTCTGAACCTTTCACCTATTACTACCTATCAGGGCAAGGATATTGAGACTGTAACCTCATGTAAATATCTTGGAATTTTAATTGATGACGGCCTCTCTTTTAAATTGCATATTCAACAACTTACAAAACAATTGAAGCTGAAATTGGGATTTTATTTTAGGAATAAGGCATGTTTTTCTTTTGAAGCCAGAAGGAGGCTAGTATCAGCTACATTTATGCCTTTACTAGACTATGGGGATATTTTATATATGAATGCTTCCGCTCAGTGTTTGAGATCAATTGACACTTTACCATGGCACTTTGAGATTTATTTTAAACTTCAAAACCCTTACGCAACACTGCACTTTGTATACCAGGGTTGGCTGGCCTTCTCTAGTCACTCGTAGGCTCAGTCACTGGTATACTTTTATTTACAAAGCCATTTTGGGTTTACTACCTTTTTATTTGGGCATTTTTATTGTTCAGAAATGTGGTGGATACTCTCTTCGTTCGCAGGACTTTATCCTGCTAACTGTTCCAAATGTCCGAACTGAATTTGGTAAAAGGGCTTTTATGTACTCTGCGCCATTGTCTTGGAATGCCTTACAAAATACTTTTAAACTGGAAAAACTTGTCCCGATTGGTGTTTTTAAATCACTGATGAAGGATTTTGAGGCTGATTCCCTGACCTCTCATTTTTTTAAATTTGCTGTTTTTGATTTTGTTATACTCTTGTGAATTCAATGGTTTTTACTAGATTACTTGTAGTTTTTCATGTTGTCTGTTTGTCATTTTTGTAATGACTTGGTACTGCCTATCTTGGCCAGGACGCTCTTGAAAAAGAGATTTTAAATCTCAATGAGCCCTTCCTGGTTAAATAAAGGTTAAATAAATAAAATAAATAAATAAAATAAAAAGATCTTCATCGCAGTAGTAAGTTAAAGAGAAAAACACATAATGTACACCAGAGACATCACAGGAGGCTGCTGAGAGGAGAACAGCTCATAATAATGGTTGGAACGGAGCAAATGGAATGGAATTAAACACCTGGAAACTCTGTGTTGATGTTTTAATATCATTCCACTGATTCCACTCCAGCCAGTACCACGAGCCCGTCCTCCCCAATTAAGGTGCCACCAACCTCCTGTGACAGACACCAGAGACCACAGACACCAGAGACAGAGACAGAGAGAGAGTGACAGAGATAGAGATAGAGCGGGAGAGAGACAAAGACAGAGAGAGAGACAGAGATAGAGATCGAGATAGAGAGAGACACACAGACAGAGACAGAAAAAGAGACAGAGACAGACACAGAGCAGAAAAAGAGACAGACACAGAGCAGAGACAGAGACAGAGACAGACACAGAGCAGAGACAGAGACAGAGAGAAAGAAAGAGATAACAAAATCATAAGAAAACAAAAAGATAATTACTTGACATTTTGGAAAGAATTTACAAAAAAACTGAGGCCCTAAACAGAGAGTACACAGTGGCAGAATTTCTGGCCACTGTGACTGACCCAATATTTAAGGAAGCTTTGACTATGTACAGAGTGATTATAGCCTTGCTATTGAGAAAGGCTGCCAAAGGCAGACCTGGCTCTCAAGAGAAGACAGGCTATGTGCACACTGCCCACAAAATGAGGTGGAAACTGAGCTGCACTTCCTAACCTCCTGCCAAATGTATGACCATATTAGAGACACATATTTCCCTCAGATTACACAGATCCACAAAGAATTTGAAAACAAATCCAATTTTGATAAACTCCCATATCTATTGGGTGAAATACCACAATTTGCCATCACAGCAGCAATATTTGTGACCTGTTGCCACAAGAAAAGAACAAACACCATTGTAAATACAACCTATATTTGTGTTAATTTATTTTCCCTTTTGAAATGTAACTATTTGCACAACATTACAACACCGTATATAGACATAATATGACATTTGAAATGTCTTTATTCTTTTGGAACTTTTGTGAGTGTAATGTTTACTGTACATTTTTAATTGTTTATTTCACTTTTGTTTATTATCTACTTCAATTCTTTTGGCAATTTTAACATATTTACCCATGCCAATAAAGTCATTTGAGATTGAATTGGGCTCCCAAGTGGCACAGTGGTCTAAAACACTGCATCTCAGTGCTAAAGGCATCACTACAGACCCTGGATCAAATCCAGGCTGTATCACAACCGGCTGTGATTGAGAGTCCCATAGGGCGGCGCACAGTTTGGCCAGTGTAAGCCAATATTGGAAATAAGAATATGTTCTTAATGGACTTTCCTAGTTAAATAAAACAATTAAATAGAGAAAGAAAGAGCAGAATGATTCTGAGCGCTGAGGTAATATGGACCTTTAACTTAATTTTTTCAGACTGTACCATACAAACACACACATAATGTCTGCCTGCAAACACATAAACACATCTTATAGACAATTCTTCCATTTTGACAGTGAGTTCCCTCCTGGCACTCTGTGGCCTTTACAATGCTGACGTGTTCAAGTATCAGACTACATTTGATATACGGCCAATTCAGGAAGTATATTCAGTATGCAAAGCACTCATTGTACAAATTTAAACAGGAGAGTAGATTGAAGATGAATTAGCGTAACTTTAAGAGTGGTGGGTGCAGACAAAGAGAGTGAACTGGATGGGTTTTATGTGTTTGAGAAAAGTGGGGAAGTTGGCTTGGGATGCATTGAGTACTGTGTCCTGTATCTAGACAGTAAGCCTCTGTAGGTCTCTTTTCTCCCTCTCTCGGTCTCTCTCTCTCACTTATTAAACAGCAGCACAGGCCCTCAGCCATTGGCCAACAGTATGTCCCCGACACTAAACACCATGGCAACATCCACTGAAACGGCCGTAACTTGTTCCAATGTCCCACCCATTTTGGCTCCCTCTGCTCCTCCCAGCAAGTTTGGTTGAGAAAGTGTATAGAAATCAAAAAGTGATTTCTATATATATATATATACACTGCTCAAAAAAATAAAGGGAACACTAAAATAACACATCCTAGATCTGAATGAATGAAATATTCTTATTAAATACTTTTTCTTTACATAGTTGAATGTGCTGACAACAAAATCACACAAAAATTATCAATGGAAATCAAATTTATCAACCCATGGAGGTCTGGATTTGGAGTCACACTCAAAATGAAAGTGGAAAACCACACTACAGGCTGATCCAACTTTAATGTAATGTCCTTAAAACAAGTCAAAATGAGGCTCAGTAGTGTGTGTGGCCTCCACGTGCCTGTATGACCTCCCTACAACGCCTGGGCATGCTCCTGATGAGATGGCGGATGGTCTCCTGAGGGATCTCCTCCCAGACCTGGACTAAAGCATCCGCCAACTCCTGGACAGTCTGTGGTGCAACGTGGCGTTGGTGGATGGAGCGAGTGAGACCAGCATATGGTCTCACAAGGGGTCTGAGGACCTCATCTCGGTACCTAATGGCAGTCAGGCTACCTCTGGCGAGCACATGGAGGGCTGTGCGGCCCCCCAAAGAAATGCCACCCCACACCATGACTGACCCACCGCCAAACCAGTCATGCTGGAGGATGTTGCAGGCAGCAGAACGTTCTCCACGGCGTCTCCAGACTCTGTCACGTCTGTCACATGTGCTCAGTGTGAACCTGCTTTCATCTGTGGAGAGCACAGGGCGCCAGTGGCGAATTTGCCAATCTTGGTGTTCTCTGGCAAATGCCAAACGTCCTGCACGGTGTTGGGCTGTAAGCACAACCCTCACCTGTGGACGTCGGGCCCTCATACCACCCTCATGGAGTCTGTTTCTGACCGTTTGAGCAGACACATGCACATTTGTGGCCTGCTGGAGGTCATTTTGCAGGGCTCTGGGAGTGCTCCTCCTGCTCCTCCTTGCACAAAGGCGGAGGTAGCGGTCCTGCTGCTGGGTTGTTGCCCTACTCCACGTCTCCTGATGTACTGGCCTGTTTCCTGGTAGCGCCTCCATGCTCTGGACACTATGCTGACAGACACAGCAAACCTTCTTGCCACAGCTCGCATTGATGTGCCATCCTGGATGAGCTGCACTACCTGAGCCACTTGTGTGGGTTGTAGACTCTGTCTCATGCTACCACTAGAGTGAAAGCACCGCCAGCATTCAAAAGTGACCAAAACATCAGCCAGGAAGCATAGGAACTGAGAAGTGGTCTGTGGTCACCACCTGCAGAACCACTCCTTTATTGGGGGTGTCTTGCTAATTGCCTATAATTTCCACCTGTTGTCTATTCCATTTGCACAACAGCATGTGAAATTTATTGTCAATGTTGCTTCCTAAGTGGACAGTTTGATTTCACAGAAGTGTGATTGACTTGGAGTTACATTGTGTTGTTTAAGTGTTCCCTTAAAAATTTTGAGCAGTGTATATATATATATATATATATATATATATATATATATATATATATATATATATATCTTTATAACTCTCTCACTCTGTAACGAGTTGACTGAGAGTTGGGAAGCAAGTTCAGGGAGTGTTTTAATAAAATAAACAGAACATAATACAAAACAAGAAACAGTAACAGTACACATACCAGAAACAATACCGCCTGGGGAAGGAACCAAAGGGAGTGACATACAGTTGAAGTCGGAAGAATACATACACCTTAGCCAAATACATTTAAACTCAGTTTTTCACTATTACAGACATTTAATCATATTAAAAATTCCCTGTCTTAGGTCAGTTTGGATCACAACTTCATTTTAAGAATGTGAAATGTCAGAATAATAGTTGAGAGATGATTTATTTAATCTTTCATTTCTTTCATCACATTCTCAGTGGGTCAGAAGTTTACATACACTTAATTAGTATTTGGTAGCGTTGCATTTAAATTGTTTAACTTGGGTCAAACGTTTCGGGTAGCCTTCCACAAATTTCCCACAATAGGTTGAGTGAGTTTTAGCCCATTCCTCCTGACAGAGCTGGTGTAACTGAGTCAGGTTTGTAGGCCTCCTTGCTTGCAAACGCTTTTTCAGTTCTGCCCACAAATCTTCTATGGGATTGAGGTCAGGGCTTTGTGATGGCCACTCCAATACCTTGACTTTGTTGTCCTTAAGCCATGTTGCCACAACTTTGGAAGGTATGCTTGGGGTCATTGTCCATTTGGAAGAACCATTTGCAACAAAGTTTTAACTTCCTGACTGATGTCTTGAGATGTTGCTTCAATATATCCACATAATTTTCCTGCCTCATGATGCCATCTATTTTGTGAAGTGAACCAGTCCCTCCTGCAGCAAAGCACCCACACACATGATGCTGCCACCTCCGTGCTTCACGGTTGGGATGGTGTTCTTTGGCTTGGAAGCATCCTCCTTTTTCCTCCAAACATTACGATGGTCATTATGGCCAAAGACTTCTATTTTTGTTTAATCAGACCAGAGGACATTTCTCCAAAAAGTACAATCTTTGTCCCCATGTGGAGTTGCAAACAGTAGTCTGGCTTTTTTTATGGCGGTTTTAGAGCAGTGGCTTCTTCCTTGCTGAGCGGCCTTTCAGGTTATGTTGATATAGGACTTGATTTACTGTGGATGTAGATACTTTTATACCTGTTTCCTCCAGCATCTTCACAAGGTCCTTTGCTGTTGTTCTGGGATTGATTTGCACTTTTCACACCAAAGAACGCTTCTCCTTCCTGAGAGGTATGACGGCTGCGTGGTCCCATGGTCTTTATACTTGCGTAATATTGTTTGTACAGATGAACGTGGTACCTTCAGGCGTTTGGAAATTGTTCCCAAGGATGAACCAGACTTGTGGAGGTCCACAATTGTTTTCTGAGGTCTTGGCTGATTTCTTTTGATTTTCCCATGATGTCAAGCAAAGAGGCACTGAGTTTGAAGGTAGGCCTTGAAATACATCCACAGGTACACCTCCAATTGACTCAAATGATGTCAATTAGCCTATCAGAAGCTTCTAAAGCCATGACATAATTTTCAGAAATTTTCCAAGCTGTTTAAAGACACAGTCAACTTAGTGTATGTAAACTTCTGACCCACTGGAATTGTGATACAGTGAATTATAAGTGAAATAATCTGTCTGTAAACAATTGTTGGAAATTACTTGTGTCATGCACAAAGTAGATGTCCTAACTGACTTGCCAAAACTATAGTTTGTTAACAAGACATTTGTGGAGTGGTTGAAAAACGAGTTTTAATGACTCCAACCTAAGTGTATGTAAACTTCCTCCTTCAACTGTATATAGCGAAGATAATCAGGGAAGTGATGGAGTCCAGGTGAGTCTGCTGACGCGCAGGTGCACGTAACGATTGTGACAGATGTGTGCCATAACGAGCAGCCTGGTGACCTAGAGGCCGAGAGGGAGCACATGTGACACTGTCTTTATATCTCCCCCCTCTATCTCTTCCTCTCTTTATCTCTCCATCTCTTTATCTCTCCCTCTCTTTATCTCTCTCCCTCTTTATATCTCTGTCTCTTATTCCTTTTCTCTCGCACCCTTCTCTCTTTTTCTCTCCTCTCTCCCTCGCTCCTCTCTCTCTAATCACCAGCGAGCGAGGGGAAAATATCCTTGGGTCATTAGCAGCGTTTCAAAGTCACAGTGTCCTCCAGCGTATGCTGTTTGACAGGCCCTGCCAAAAGAAATAGAGTGAGGAATGATGGTGCCATTATTAGATGTGGAGCTCAGGGAAGTGTGCTTGATCCAAGGGATGGTGGGTTTGAGAGAAGGAGAGGAGAGTATTTAGTATTTAATAGGATACCCATTAATTCCTACCAAGGCAGCAGCTACTCTTCCTGGGGTCCAAACAGGTATAAAACAATTTCATCACAAAATGTACAATAATAGAATATTACAATGTGTGTGTGTGTAGAGTGTGTGTGCATATACGTGTGTCTCTTTACAGTCCGCGTTGTGCCGTGAGGGATTGTTTTATCTAGTTTTTAAAAAATCTGATTTTACTTCTCACTTGATTTACTTGATGTGGAAGAGAGTACCATGTAGTCATGGCTCTATTTGTGTTTCCCAGAGTATGTTCTGGACTTGTGAAGAGCAGGCACGTCACCTATGATACAAGTCATTATTCGACATCCAGCCATGTCTGAGGACGTCGGGCAATGACCTGGAAACTGGCCACTAGGGGCAACAGTAAACACTATTACTTTGAAGTAGGTTTTGGTTTTCCAAAGGATGTTGGGGACAGTGCATCTGCTTCTGATTCCAAAGGTTGCATGTTCAAATCCATTGATAGTAAGTTATTTTTTATATTTCTTGTTTTAAGACTTGAACCATTTGGAGTTAATGCCTAACCTTAAGAATTCATAGTTAATGCCTACACTTAAGCCTAACCTTAAACATTCAGAGTTAATGCATAAACCTAACCTTAAACACTTCGGAATTTGACGTTTGCGACAACATCGAAGTTTGACGTTTGAGAAACATGGATGAACGTCTAATTCTGACTTGAGACTGTGAGGCCTTGTAGGTGAAGAGTCCCCTGGTGGCATGTCTTGTGGGGTTTGTATGGGTGTCTGAGCTGTGTGTTGGAACAATTTGTGCTTTCAACACATCAATACCTCTCACAAAGACAAGAAATGACACAATCAATCTCTCCTCTACTTTGAGCCAGGAGAGATTGACATGCATTTTCTGGATATTAGCCCTCTGTGTACATTTAAGGGCCAGCCAGGGGGCTCCATTAATTCCACGTGGTTACAACGTAATAATTTTTAAAAAAGTGCTTTTTCCATTAACTATCATCAACTACTCTCCCTGCTTGCTAGAGAACTGTGAACGACTCTGGCACAGTGGTCTAAGTAGCTTACTCCACCTCTGAGTGTCGTGTTTATTTTGGGGTGAGCACTGACAAAGGCATATATCGATGTCCTCTGGACCTTTTCAAACGTCCAAAATCGACAGCGCTTTCTTGTGACCAGCCTGCTCTCCTCGGTCATGACCCCAAACACAACCACCAGGCCTCAACGCTCTCCTCAGTCATGACCCCAAACACAGCCAGTAGGCCTCAACCCTCTCCTCAGAGTCATGACCACAGCCACTAGGCCTCAATCAAACCTCTCCTCAGAGTCATGACCCCAGACACAACCACTAGGCCTCAATCAACCCTCTCCTCAGAGACATGACCCCAGACACAACCACCAGAGATCTGAGATCTGAGGGGGAAGAACAATCTGTTCCCTATCAGAATCACAGAGTTCTCAGATCCCTCACTGAGTGCTAGTCCCTTTGTTCTTTCTACATTCCTACACAGTCTCCAAGCATCCCAAATGGCACCCTATACCCTTGATAGTGCACTAGGGCACTGGTTAAAATGATGCACTACAGTATGGAAAATAATGTGCCATTTGGGAGACAATGGACTACCGGAGTGTTTAATCTATCACAGTCTTCTCCATTCGCATGCAGTTCTCTACTTTTCTCAGATTCTCACATTATTCTCCCATACCTGCGTATACTCCCAAAGTCTCCTCCATTTCCTCAACCATCTCCCTCACTATCCAGGCAAGATACCAGTGGGACAGTTACAAAACGAACATATCATCAATGGCGGCAGAAAAGAAGGCTGACGTTTTACGTGTTCCTATCCAATTGTGTTTTTTTGTTGTTTCTTTGCGTTGTTTGTAACTTATTTTTTTACTTATTTTGTACATAATGTTGCTGCTATCGTCTCTCATGACCGAAAATTATTTCTGGACATCAGCACTGCGATTAATCACCACGATCTGGCAGAATCATTTTTTTCCTTTAACGAGTCCGACGAGTCCAACGTGAGTGACATTCTGCTTTCCCTGGGAACAGGCCCAGATCCCCGTCATTTGCATGAAGAGAATACGGAGAAAAAGGGAAGAGGAGAAAAAGGGGCCGGAGGGCGAATTCGTAGGCGATCGATTTAAACCCCCACTGCCTTCCAGAAAATAAAATCGATGACCTACGCGGAAGATTAAACTACCAAAGGGACATTCAAAATTGTAATATCTTATGCTTCACGGAGTCGTGCCTGAATTATCAAAAACATTATCAACATACAGCTGGCTGGTTATATGCTGTATCAGCAAGATAGAACAGCAGCGTCTGGTAAGACAAGGGGCAGCGGACTATGTATTTCTGTAAATAACAGCTGGTGCATGACAGCTGGTTTTGCTCGCCTGAGGTAGAGTATCTCATGATAAGCTGTAGACCACACTATCTACCTAGAGAAATTTCATCTGTATTTTTCGTAGCTGTCTACATACCACACCAGACTGAGGCTGGCACTAAGACCACACTCAATGGCCTGTATTCCCCCATAAGCAAACAGGAAAACGCTCTCCCAGAGGCGGCGCTCCTAGTGGCCGGGGACTTTAATGCAGAAAAACTTAAATCAGTCTTACCAAAATTATATCAGCAAGTGACATGTGCAACCAGAGGGAAAACAACTCTGGACCATCTTTACGCCACACACAGAGATGCATACTAAGCTCTCCCTCGCCCTCCATTTGGCAAATCTGACCATAATTCTATCCTCCTGATTCTTGCTCACAAGCAAAAATTTTATCAGGAAGCACCAGTGACTAAAAAAGTGGTCAGATGAAGCAGATACTAAGCTATAGGACTGTTTTGCTAGCACAGACTGGAATATGTTCTGGGATTCCTCGGACGGCATTGAGGAGTACACCACATCAGTGATTGGCTTCATCAATAAGTGCATCGATGACATCATCCCCACAGTGACCGTACGTACATACCCCATCCAGAAGCCATGAATTACAGGCAACATCCGCACTGAGCTAAAGGGTAGAGCTGCCGCATTCAAGGAGCGGGATTCTAACCTGGAAGCAAATAAGAAATCCTGTATGCCCTCCAACGAACCATCAAACAGGCAAAGCTTCAATACAAGACTAAGTTTGAATCGTACTACACCGGCTCTGATGCTCGTCGGATGTGGCAGGGCTTGCAAAGCATTACAGACTACAAAGGGAAGCACAGCCGAGAGCTGCCCAGTGACAGGAGGCTACCAGACGAGCTAAACTACTGTTATGCTCTCTTCGAGGCAAATAACACTGAAACATGCATGAGAGCACCAGCTGTGTGATCACGCTCTCCGCAGCTGATGTGAGTAAGACCTTTAAACAGGTCAACATTCACAAGGCTGCAGGGCCAGACGGATTACCAGGACTTGTACTGTGAGCATGCGCTGACCAACTGGCAAGTGTCTTCACTGACACTTTCAACCTCTCCCTGTCCGAGTCTGCAATACCATCATGTTTTAAGCCGTATCACTCACATATGCAGCCATGAAATGCTTTGAAAGGCTGGTCATGGCTCACATCAACACCATTATCCCAGAAACCCTAGACCCACTCCAATTTGCATACTGTCCAAACAGATCCACAGATGATGCAATCTCTATTGCACTCCACACTGCCCTTTCCCACCTGGACAAAAGGAACACTTACGTGAGAATGCTATTCATTGACTACAGCTCAGCGTTCAACACCATAGTACGCTCAAAGCTCATCACTAAGCTAAGGATCCTGGGACTAAACACCTCCCTCTGCAACTGGATCCTGAACTTCCTGATGGTCCGCCCCCAGTTGGTGAGGGTAGGCAGCAACACATCTGCCACGCTGATCCTCAACACTAGAGCTCCCCAGGGGTGCGTGCTCAGTCCCCTCCTCTACTCCCTGTTCACCCACGAATGCATGGCCAGCCACGACTCCAACACCATCATTACGTTTGCAGACGACACAACAGTGGTAGGCCTGATCACCAATAACGACGAGACAGCCTATAGGGAGGAAGTCAGAGACCTGGCCGGGTGGTGCCAGAATAACAACCTATCCCTCAACGTAACCAAGACTAAGGAGATTATTATGGACTACAGGAAAAGGAGGACCGAGCATGCCCCCATTCTCATCGACGGGGCTGTAGTGGAGCAGGTTGAGAGCTTCAAGTTCCTTGGTGTCCACATCAACAACAAACTAGAATGGTCCAAACACACCAAGACAGTCGGGAAGAGGGCATGACAAAGCCTATTCCCCGTCGGGAAACTAAAAAGATTTGGCATGGGTCCTGAGATCCTCAAAAGGTTCTACAGCTGCAACATCGAGAGCATCCTGACTGGTTGCATCACTGCTTGGCCTCTGACCGCAAGGCACTACAGAGGGTAGTGCATATGGCCCAGTACATCACTGGGGCTAAGCTGCCTGCCATCCAGGACTTCTACACCAGGAAGTGTCAGAGGAAGGCCCAAAAAAATTGTCAAAAAACCCCAGGCACCCCAGTCATAGACTGTTCTCTCCACTACCGCATGGCAACCCGTACCAGAGTGCCAAGTTTAGGACAAAAAGGCTTCTCAACAGTTTTTACCCCCAAGCCATAAGACTCCTGAACAGGTAATCAAATGGCTACCCGGACTATTTGCATTGTGTATACTGAGTATATACTTGTACTGTTAAGGGATATTGAGTGTATACTTATACTGTAAGGGGATATTGAGTGTATACTTGTACTGTAAGGGGATATTGAGTGTATACTTGTACTGTAAGGGGATATTGAGTGTATACTTGTACTGTTAGGGGAGATTGAGTGTATACTGGTACTGTTAGGGGAGATTGAGTGTATACTTGTACTGTTAGGGGAGATTGAGTGTATACTTGTACTGTTAGGGGATATTGAGTGTATACTTGTACTGTAAGGGGATATTGAGTGTATACTTGTACTGTAAGGGGAGATTGAGTGTATACTTGTACTGTAAGGGGATATTGAGTGTATACTTGTACTGTTAGGGGATATTGAGTGTATACTTGTACTGTTAGGGGATATTGAGTGTATACTTATACTGTTAGGGGATATTGAGTGTATACTTGTACTGTTAGGGGATATTGAGTGTATACTTATACTGTTAGGGGATATTGAGTGTATACTTGTACTGTAAGGGGATATTGAGCGTATACTTGTACTGTAAGGGGAGATTGAGTGTATACTTGTACTGTAAGGGGAGATTGAGTGTATACTTGTACTGTAAGGGGAGATTGAGTGTATACTTGTACTGTTAGGGGATATTGAGTGTATACTTGTACTGTCAGGGGAGATTGAGTGTATACTTGTACTGTTAGGGGAGATTGAGTGTATACTTGTACTGTTAGGGGAGATTGAGTGTATACTGGTACTGTCAGGGGAGATTGAGTGTATACTTGTACTGTTAGGTGAGATTGAGTGTTTACTGGTACTGTTAGGGGAGATTGAGTGTATACTGGTACTGTTAGGGGAGATTGAGTGTATACTTGTACTGTTAGGGGAGATTGAGTGTATACTGGTACTGTTAGGGGAGATTGAGTGTATACTTGTACTGTCAGGGGAGATTGAGTGTATACTTGTACTGTCAGGGGAGATTGAGTGTATACTTGTACTGTAAGGGGATATTGAGTGTATACTTGTACTGTAAGGGGAGATTGAGTGTATACTTGTACTGTAAGGGGATATTGAGTGTATACTTGTACTGTAAGGGTATATTGAGTGTATACTTGTACTGTAAGGGGAGATTGAGTGTATACTTATACTGTAAGGGGAGCTTGTGTATATACTTGTACTGTTAGGGGATATTGAGTGTATACTTGTACTGTAAGGGGAGATTGAGTGTATACTTGTACTGTTAGGGGATATTGAGTGTATACTTGTACTGTCAGGGGAGATTGAGTGTATACTTGTACTGTTAGGGGAGATTGAGTGTATACTGGTACTGTTAGGGGAGATTGAGTGTATACTGGTACTGTTAGGGGAGATTGAGTGTATACTTGTACTGTTAGGGGAGATTGAGTGTATACTGGTACTGTTAGGGGAGATTGAGTGTATACTGGTACTGTTAGGGGATATTGAGTGTATACTTGTACTGTTAGGGGATATTGAGTGTATACTTGTACTGTAAGGGGAGATTGAGGGTATACTTATACTATAAGGGGATATTGAGTGTATACTTGTACTGTAAGGGGAGATTGAGTGTATACTTGTACTGTTAGGGGATATTGAGTGTATACTTGTACTGTAAGGGGAGATTGAGGGTATACTTATACTATAAGGGGATATTGAGTGTATACTTGTACTGTTAGGGGAGATTGAGTGTATACTGGTACTGTTAGGGGCGATTGAGTGTATACTGGTACTGTTAGGGGAGATTGAGTGTATACTGGTACTGTTAGGGGAGATTGAGTGTATACTTGTACTGTTAGGGGAGATTGAGTGTATACTGGTGCTGTTAGGGGAGATTGAGTGTATACTGGTACTGTTAGGGGAGATTGAGTGTATACTTGTACTGTCAGGGGAGATTGAGTGTATACTGGTACTATTAGGGGAGATTGAGTGTATACTGGTACTGTTAGGGGACATTGAGTGTATACGCCAACTGCCTGTGCTGCTGCTGGACCTACATTGTTAAAACCTGTCTAGGATAGGGGTTCCGCTAGCGGAACTCCTCCCACATTCCACTGAAAAGGCAGAGCGGGAAATTCAAAAAAAATTTTTTTTGAAATATTTAACTTTCACACATTAACAAGTCCAATACAGCATTTGAAAGATAAACATCTTGTGAATCCAGAAAACATGTCCGATTTTTTAAATGTATTACAGCAAAAACACCACGTATATTTATGTTAGCTCACCACCAAATACAAAAGAGGACAGACATTTTTCACAGCACCGGTAGCATGCAGGTAGCATGCACAAAGCCAACCTAACTAACCTAGAACCAACCTAACTAACCTAGAAACAACTCCCTCAGATGACAGTCCTATAACATGTTACACAATAAATCTATGTTTTGTTCAAAAAATGTGCATATTTGAGCTATAAATCAGTTTTACATTACTGCTACCATCATAGCTACAGTCAGAAATAGCACGGGAGTAGCCAGAGTAAATACAGACACCAACGTCAACTACCTAATTACACATCATAAAACATTTCAGAAAAATATATGGTGGATAGCAAATGAAAGACAAAGATCTTGTGAATATAGCCAATATTTCCGATTTTTAAAATGTTTTACAGCGAAAACACCACGTATATTTATGTTAGCTCACCACCAAATACAAAAGACAGACAGACATTTTTCACAGCACCGGTAGCATGCAGGTAGCATGCACAAAGCCAACCTAACTAACCTAGAACCAACCTAACTAACCTAGAAACAACTCCCTCAGATGACAGTCCTATAACATGTTACACAATAAATCTATGTTTTGTTCAAAAAATGTGCATATTTGAGCTATAAATCAGTTTTACATTACTGCTACCATCATAGCTACCATCATAGCTACAGTCAGAAATAGCACGGGAGCAGCCAGAGTAAATAGACACCAACGTCAACTACCTAATTACACATCATAAAACATTTCAGAAAAATATATGGTGGATAGCAAATGAAAGACAAAGATCTTGTGAATATAGCTAATATTTCCGATTTTCTAAGTGTTTTACAGCGAAAACACAATATATCGTTATATTAGCTTACTACATTAGCTAGCACACAGCAGCATTGATTCTAGTCGAACGGTAGCATAGCACAGTTCGACAGATATATGAAAAAGCATCCCAAATTGGGTCCTTATCTTTGTTGATCTTCCATCAGAATGTTCTCCAAGGGGTCCTTTGTTCAGAAACGTCTTTATTTCGATCCAGAACGAACGATTTCCCTCTTGAATTAGCAAGCACACTGGCAGTGCGACGCTAACCTCTCCCTCTTGACAAAATTCTTGCGTCGCATCACGTCTAAAGTCCAGAATAAATTTCAATAATATAATTAAACTATATTGAAAAAACATACTTTAGGATGATATTGTGACATGTATCGAATAAAATCGAAGCCGGAGATCATATTCATCAATAAATACGGTTTTCCAGGAGGCGATACCAGGTCCAAATTCGCGCCTCCCAACAAAAAATAAATGGCGGTCCTCTCAATCAAAGAGGTTGTATTCAACCCCTGAACGAGATAATCACCTCATTTCTGCTCTCATTTCCACATGACACCCAGGGGAAGGCGTATGGCGTGTTTCTACAGTCATAAGTGACGTGCCCTTTTATAGACAAGCTCTTGAAGAGAGGACTCGATTTTGGAAATCTCACTTCCGGATAGGAAATTGGCTGTAAAAAGAGTTCTGTTTCACTTAGAGAAATAATTAGAACTGTTTTAGAAACTAGAGAGTGTTTTCTATCCAATATTAATAATAATATGCATATTGTACAAGCAAGAATTGAGTAGGAGGCCGTTTTAAATTTTGAACGATTTTCCCCAAAAGTGTAAACTCCACCCCTAATCCTTAAGAGGTTTAACACCATATGGGAAGGTATTTTCCCCTCGTCCTGCCACGGAACAGACAAAACTTTGAGTAAAACAGAGAGAGGGAGAGAGAGGGGGATGATAGAGAGAGAGAGGGGGATGAGAGAGAGGGAGAGAGAGGGGTATGTGGAGGAGAGAAAGAGATAAAAGGAGGGATGAGAGAGAGAGAGAGAGAGAGAGAGAGAGAGAGAGAGAGAGAGAGAGAGAGAGAGAGAGAGAGAGGTGATTATAACTGTCGCTGTCTGAACATGTACGTATGAACATTGTGGGGTTTGTTTTGGACTCAGAGGCCCAAGGATGTTTGTCAAATTACACGCTATTCCCTAAATAGTGCACTGGTCAAAAGTTGTCCACTACGTATATAGGGGATATGTTTTCATGTGGTTCGTACAGTAATCAGATAATCACTGGAATATCACTCTAATGTATTTGTTTGGCTGTCTATGGCACACAAAGTCTGTTCTGAGATCCTCATACTTGGAGAGTCCTGTGTGTGTGTGTGTGTGTGTGTGTGTGTGTGTGTGTGTGTGTGTGTGTGTGTGTGTGTGTGTGTGTGTGTGTGTGTGTGTGTGTGTGTGTGTGTGTGTGTGTGTGTGTGTGTGTGTGTGTGTGTGTGTGTGTGTGTGTGTGAGGCAGCTTGTTAAAGAGTATGAGCCAGAGATAGATGGCTCATTTTTTGGGAATAAAACACATTGCTACTTTTCCAATCCCAGACATTCAGAAGTAGATAGCTCTCAGTTTTTCCACTCATTTGGGACTTTTTAAAAACCACTCTTATAAAAAAGTTTTCCAAAAGGTTTTTTTGTCTGTCCCCACAGGAAAACACTTTTTGGTTCCAGGTAGAACCATTCTTGCTTCCATGTAAAACCCTTTTGGGTTCCATGTAGAACCCTCTGAAGAAATGGTTCTACATGGAACCCAAAAGGGTTCTACTTGCAGCAAAATGTAGGTTTCTTCAAAGTGTCCGTTAAGGTTCTAGATAGCTCCTTTCTTTCCAAGAGTGTGGACGTCTCGACTAAAATCACTAACGTCTCTAAGTTTCTGACTGTCCACTGTTCAGTTTTACAGTCTCTTCCTCCTCATGGATAGATTTTAGGCTATATAGTGGTCTATACAGTGGCCTATTCAGTGGGCTATTCAGTGGGCTATACAGTTGGCTATATAGTGGGCTATACAGTGGGCTATATAGTGGGCTATACAGTAACTATACAGTGGGCTATACAGTGGGCTATATAGTGGGCTATACAGTAACTATACAGTGGGCTATACAGTGGGCTATATAGTGGGCTATACAGTAACTATACAGTGGGCAATATAGTGGGCTATACAGTAACTATACAGTGGGCTATACAGTAGGCTATATAGTGGGCTATACAGTAACTATACAGTGGGCTATACAGTGGGCTATATAGTGGGCTATACAGTAACTATACAGTGGGCTATACAGTAGGCTATATAGTGGGCTATACAGTAACTATACAGTGGGCTATACAGTGGGCTATATAGTGGGCTATACAGTAACTATACAGTGGGCTATACAGTGGGCTATACAGTGGGCTATACAGTGGCTGCTTAACAGTGGGCTATATAGTGGGCTATACAGTGGGCTATACAGTAACTATACAGTGGGCTATACAGTGGGCTATATAGTGGGCTATACAGTGGGCTATATAGTGGGCTATACAGTGGGCTATATAGTTTGCTATACAGTGGGCTATACAGTAACTATACAGTGGGCTATACAGTGGGCTATATAGTGGGCTATATAGTGGGCTATTCAGTGGGCTATACAGTGGGCTATACAGTGGGCTATACAGTGGGCTATACAGTGGCTGCTTAACAGTGGGCTATACAGTGGCTGCTTAACAGTGGGCTATTCAGTGGGTTACACAGTGGCTGCTTAACAGTGGGCTATACAGTGGCTGCTTAACAGTGGGCTATATAGTGGGCTATACAGTGGCTGCATAACAGTGGGCTATACAGTGGCTGCTTAACAGTGGGCTATTCAGTGGGTTATACAGTGGCTGCTTAACAGTGGGCTATACAGTTGGCTATATAGTGGGCTATTCAGTGGGCTATACAGTGGCTGCTTAACAGTGGGCTATGCAGTGGCTGCTTAACAGTGGGCTATATAGTGGTCTATACAGTGGGCTATTCAGTGGGCTATTCAGTGGGCTATACAGTTGGCTATATAGTGGGCTATACAGTGGGCTATATAGTGGGCTATACAGTAACTATACAGTGGGCTATACAGTGGGCTATATAGTGGGCTATACAGTAACTATACAGTGGGCTATACAGTGGGCTATATAGTGGGCTATACAGTAACTATACAGTGGGCAATATAGTGGGCTATACAGTAACTATACAGTGGGCTATACAGTAGGCTATATAGTGGGCTATACAGTAACTATACAGTGGGCTATACAGTGGGCTATATAGTGGGCTATACAGTAACTATACAGTGGGCTATACAGTGGGCTATATAGTGGGCTATACAGTAACTATACAGTGGGCTATACAGTGGGCTATATAGTGGGCTATACAGTAACTATACAGTGGGCTATACAGTGGGCTATATAGTGGGCTATACAGTAACTATACAGTGGGCTATACAGTAGGCTATATAGTGGGCTATACAGTAACTATACAGTGGGCTATACAGTGGGCTATACAGTGGGCTATACAGTGGCTGCTTAACAGTGGGCTATTCAGTGGGCTATACAGTGGGCTATACAGTAACTATACAGTGGGCTATACAGTGGGCTATATAGTGGGCTATACAGTGGGCTATATAGTGGGCTATACAGTAACTATACAGTGGGCTATACAGTGGGCTATACAGTAACTATACAGTGGGCTATACAGTGGGCTATATAGTGGGCTATATAGTGGGCTATTCAGTGGGCTATACAGTGGGCTATACAGTGGGCTATACAGTGGCTGCTTAACAGTGGGCTATACAGTGGCTGCTTAACAGTGGGCTATTCAGTGGGTTACACAGTGGCTGCTTAACAGTGGGCTATACAGTGGCTGCTTAACAGTGGGCTATATAGTGGGCTATACAGTGGCTGCATAACAGTGGGCTATACAGTGGCTGCTTAACAGTGGGCTATTCAGTGGGCTATACAGTGGCTGCTTAACAGTGGGCTATACAGTTGGCTATATAGTGGGCTATTCAGTGGGCTATACAGTGGCTGCTTAACAGTGGGCTATACAGTGGCTGCTTAACAGTGGGCTATATAGTGGTCTATACAGTGGGCTATTCAGTGGGCTATTCAGTGGGCTATACAGTTGGCTATATAGTGGGCTATACAGTGGGCTATATAGTGGGCTATACAGTAACTATACAGTGGGCTATACAGTGGGCTATATAGTGGGCTATACAGTAACTATACAGTGGGCTATACAGTGGGCTATATAGTGGGCTATACAGTAACTATACAGTGGGCAATATAGTGGGCTATACATTAACTATACAGTGGGCTATACAGTAGGCTATATAGTGGGCTATACAGTAACTATACAGTGGGCTATACAGTGGGCTATATAGTGGGCTATACAGTAACTATACAGTGGGCTATACAGTGGGCTATATAGTGGGCTATACAGTAACTATACAGTGGGCTATACAGTGGGCTATATAGTGGGCTATACAGTAACTATACAGTGGGCTATACAGTGGGCTATATAGTGGGCTATACAGTAACTATACAGTGGGCTATACAGTAGGCTATATAGTGGGCTATACAGTAACTATACAGTGGGCTATACAGTGGGCTATACAGTGGGCTATACAGTGGCTGCTTAACAGTGGGCTATATAGTGGGCTATACAGTGGGCTATACAGTAACTATACAGTGGGCTATACAGTGGGCTATATAGTGGGCTATACAGTGGGCTATATAGTGGGCTATTCAGTGGGCTATACAGTGGGCTATACAGTGGGCTATACAGTGGGCTATACAGTGGCTGCTTAACAGTGGGCTATTCAGTGGGTTACACAGTGGCTGCTTAACAGTGGGCTATACAGTGGCTGCTTAACAGTGGGCTATATAGTGGGCTATACAGTGGCTGCATAACAGTGGGCTATACAGTGGCTGCTTAACAGTGGGCTATTCAGTGGGCTATACAGTGGCTGCTTAACAGTGGGCTATACAGTTGGCTATATAGTGGGCTATTCAGTGGGCTATACAGTGGCTGCTTAACAGTGGGCTATACAGTGGCTGCTTAACAGTGGGCTATATAGTGGTCTATACAGTGGGCTATTCAGTGGGCTATTCAGTGGGCTATACAGTTGGCTATATAGTGGGCTATACAGTGGGCTATATAGTGGGCTATACAGTAACTATACAGTGGGCTATATAGTGGGCTATACAGTAACTATACAGTGGGCTATACAGTGGGCTATATAGTGGGCTATACAGTAACTATACAGTGGGCAATATAGTGGGCTATACAGTAACTATACAGTGGGCTATACAGTAGGCTATATAGTGGGCTATACAGTAACTATACAGTGGGCTATACAGTGGGCTATATAGTGGGCTATACAGTAACTATACAGTGGGCTATACAGTGGGCTATATAGTGGGCTATACAGTAACTATACAGTGGGCTATACAGTGGGCTATATAGTGGGCTATACAGTAACTATACAGTGGGCTATACAGTGGGCTATATAGTGGGCTATACAGTAACTATACAGTGGGCTATACAGTAGGCTATATAGTGGGCTATACAGTGACTATACAGTGGGCTATTCAGTGGGCTATATAGTGGGCTATTCAGTGGGCTATACAGTGGGCTATACAGTGGGCTATACAGTGGCTGCTTAACAGTGGGCTATACAGTGGCTGCTTAACAGTGGGCTATTCAGTGGGTTACACAGTGGCTGCTTAACAGTGGGCTATACAGTGGCTGCTTAACAGTGGGCTATATAGTGGGCTATACAGTGGCTGCATAACAGTGGGCTATACAGTGGCTGCTTAACAGTGGGCTATTCAGTGGGCTATACAGTGGCTGCTTAACAGTGGGCT
>NC_052330.1:32011394-32046394 GCF_016432855.1 Salvelinus namaycush
ACACACAGACAGATATGTAACACACAGATATAGATGTAACACACGCAGACAGAGATGTAACACACAGATATAGATGTAACACGCACAGACAGAGAGGTAACACACATATAGAGATGTAACACACATATAGAGATGTAACACACACACATATAGAGATGTAACACACACACAGACAGATATGTAACACACAGATATAGATGTAACACACACAGACAGAGATGTAACACACAGATAGAGATGTAACACACACACAGACAGAGATGTAACACACATATAGAGATGTAACACACATATAGAGATGTAACACACACAGATAGAGATGTAACACACAAACAGAGATGTAACACACAGATATAGATGTAACACACACAGACAGAGATATAACACACAGATATAGATGTAACACACACAGACAGAGATGTAACACACAGATATAGATGTAACACACACATATAGAGATGTAACACACAGATAGACATGTAACACACAGACAGAGATGTAACACACAGATATAGATGTAACACACACATATAGAGATGTAACACACAGATAGAGATTTAACACACAGACAGAGATGTAACACACATATTGAGATGTAACACAGACAGACAGAGATGTAACACACAGATATAGATGTAACACACACAGACAGAGATGTAACACACAGATATAGATGTAACACAGACAGACATAGATGTAACACACAGATATAGATGTAACACACACAGACATAGATGTAACACACAGACAGAGATGTAACACACATATAGAGATGTAACACAGACAGACATAGATGTAACACACAGATATAGATGTAACACACACAGACAGAGATATAACACACAGATATAGATGTAACACACACAGACAGAGATGTAACACACAGATATAGATGTAACACACACATATAGAGATGTAACACACAGATAGACATGTAACACACAGACAGAGATGTAACACACAGATATAGATGTAACACACACATATAGAGATGTAACACACAGATAGAGATTTAACACACAGACAGAGATGTAACACACACCGATAGAGATGTAACACACAGACAGAGATGTAACACACAGATATAGATGTAACACACACAGACAGAGATGTAACACACAGACAGAGATGTAACACACAGACAGAGATGTAACACACAGATATAGATGTAACACACACGTATAGAGATGTAACACACAGATAGAGATGTAACACACAGACAGAGATGTAAAACTCACACAGACAGAGATGTAACACTCACACAGACAGAGATGTAACACACACATAGACAGAGATGTAACACACAGATATAGATGTAACACACATATAGAGATGTAACACACAGATAGAGATGTAACACACAGACAGAGATGTAAAACTCACACAGACAGAGATGTAACACTCACACAGACAGAGATGTAACACACACATAGACAGAGATGTAACACACAGATATAGATGTAACACACACACAGACAGAGATGTAACACACAGACAGAGATGTAACACACAGACAGAGATGTAACACACACACTCTACAATAATAGAAAAACAAACCCTGTTGCAATCAAATCAAATCAAATGTATCTGACACGGGCTTACTGACAGACATGTAACACACACACAGAGACAGAGAATTACCTTGAAATGCTAACATGCTTACTTACAGAGATGTTCACTGGCGAAAACACACACACATGAAACGCACCCGATAATTACAGACTCGTTCACGCTCATGAAACACACATACACAGCTGTTCGGCTGGAAGGAGATTGTGTGTGTGTGTGTGTGTGTTAGCATGTGTGAGCAGTGTGTGTGTGTGTTAGCGTATGTGAGCAGTGTGTGTGTGTGTTAGCGTGTGTGAGCAGTGTGTGTGTGTGTGTGTCAGTTTGTGTGTGTGTTAGTGTGTGAGCAGTTTGTGTGTGTGTGTGTGTGCGTTAGCTTGTGTGAGCAGTGTGTGCATGTTAGCGTGTGTGAGCAGTGTATGTGTTTTAGCGTGTGTGAGCAGTGTGTGTGTGTGTTAGCATGTGTGAGCAGTGTGTGTGTGGGTGTTAGCATGTGGGTGTTAGCGTGCGTGTGTGTGTGTGTGTGTTAGCGTGTGTGAGCAGTGTATGTGTGTGTTAGCGTTGTGTTGTGTGTGTGGTGTGTGTGTGTGGTTGTGTGTGTGTGTGTGTGTGTGTGTGTGTGTGTGTGTGTGTTGTGTGTGTGTGTGTGTGTGTGTGTGTGTGTGTGTGGTGGGTCCGCGGCACGTTGTGTGTGTGTATGCGTGTGTGTGTGTGTGTGTGTGTGTAGGGTCGTGTGAGAGTGTGTGTGTGTGTGTGTGTGTGTTAGCGCGTGTGAGCAGTGTGTGTGGGTGTTAGTGTGTGTGTGTGGGTGTGTGTGTGTGTGTGTGTGTGTGTGTGTGTGGTGTGTGTGTGTGTGTGTGTGGTGTGTGTGTGTGTGTGTGGTGTGTGTGTGTGTTGTGTGTGTGTGTGTGTGTGTGTGAGTGTGTGTGTGTGTGAGTTAGCGCGTGTGAGCTGCTAGTGCTTAGCCACTATTTCCACTGTTGCTGTGCGTCTGAACAGATCTGACTCTCTCAACCTGTTTGTCACAAACACACACAGACACCCACACACACACACACTGAGGCATGCACACACACACTCACACACACAGTGGTGGAAAAAGTACTCAACTGTCAAACTGGAGTAAAAGTAAAGATCTCTTAATAGAAAATGAATAAAGTAAAAGTGAAAGTAAAAGTGAAAGTCACCCAGTAAAATTATACTTCAGTAAAACTAAAAGTATTTGGTTTTAAATATCCTTCAGTATCCAAAGTAAATGTAAATGTGTAAATCATTTCAAATTTCTAATATTAATGTCACGATCGTCGTAACAATGAAGAGAGGAGGACCAAGGCGCAGCGTGATAACAGTACATCTTCTTTTATTACCGAAGACGAACACGAAACGAACACTGACAAACTATACAAAAACAACAAACGACCGTGAAGCTATAAAACAAAAGTGCAGACACAAGTAACTAACGTAACGACATAGACAATCACCCACAAATTACCTAATTACTATGGCTGCCTAAATATGGCTCCCAATCAGAGACAACGATAGACAGCTGTCTCTAATTGAGAACCAATCTAGGCAACCATAGACATACAATCCCCTAGACTAGACACTGCCCATAAACATACAAAAACCCCTAGACAATACAAAACACATACATCCCCCATGTCACACCCCTGACCTAACTAAAATAATAAAGAAAACAAAGATAACTAAGGCCAGGGCGTAACAGTCCCCCCCCCAAAGGTGCGGACTCCGGCCGCAAAACCTGACACAGAAGGGGAGGGTCGGGTGGGCCTTCTTACGGCGGCGGCTCGGGTGCGGGACGTGGCCCCCACTCCACCATAGTCAATACCCGCTTTGGTGGCGCCTCTGGAGCGAGGACCCTACAGCGAGTCCCGGACTGAAAACTATCCTAGAGGGCGCCACTGGACGGAGGGGCAGCTCCGGACTGAGGGGCAGCTCCCAGACTGAGGGCAGCTCCGGACTGAGGGGGTAGCTCCGGACTGAGGGGTAGCTCCTGGACTGAGGGCAGCTCCAGCTGAGGGGCAGCTGGACTGAGGGGCAGCTCCGGACTGAGGGGCAGCCGGATGAGGGATGAGGGGACTGAGGGGCAGCTCCGGACTGAATGGCAGCTCGGACTGGAGGGCAGTCGATGGAGGGCCGCTCATGACGTGAGGCCGCTCATGACTGGAGGGCCCTCCGCCATGACTGGAGGGCAGCTATGACTGGAGGGCAGCTCATGACTGGAGGGAGCCATGACTGGAAGGCAGCTCATGACTGGCACGCAGCTCATTACTGGCAGGAGCTCATGACTGGCGGGCAGTTGGCAGCTCCTGACTGGATGGGGCTCTGGCAGCTCCTGGCTGACTGGCGGCTCTGGCAGCTCCTGGCTGACTGGCGGCTCTGGCAGCTCCTGGCTGACTGACGACTTGGCAGGTCCTGGCTGACTGACGATTCTGGCAGGTCCTGGCTGTGACGATCTGGCAGGTCCTGGCTGACTGACGACTCTGGCCGGTCCTGGCTGACTGAAGACTTGGCCGGTGCTGGCTGACTGACGACTCTGGCCGGTCCTGGCTGATGACGACCTGCGGTCCTGGCGACTGCCACTCTAGGCGCGGTCCTGGCTCTGATGCCTGGCGGCTCTGGCAGGTCCTGGCTGACTGGCGGCTCTGGCAGGTCCTGGTGACTGGCGGCTCTGGCAGGTCCTGGCGACTGGCGGCTCTGGCAGCTCCTGGCTGACTGGCGGCTCTGGCAGCTCCTGGCTGACTGGCGGCTCTGGCATGTCCTGACTGGCGGGCGGCACTGGCAGCTCCTGACTGGCAGGCGGCTCTGGTGGCTCCTGACTGACGTACGGCTCTAGTGGCTCAGGACAGACGGGCGGCTTTGACGGCTCCGGACAGACGGGCGGCTCAGGCGGCGCTGGGCAGACGGGCAGCGCAGGCGGCGCTGGGCAGACGGACAGCTCAGACGGCGCTGGGCAGGCGGACAGCGCAGACGGCGCTGGGCAGACGGCAGACTCAGACGGCGCTGGGCAGACGGGCAGTGCAGGCGGCGCTGGGCAGACGGGTAGCTCAGACGGCGCTGGGCAGACGGCAGACTCTGGCCGGCTGAGGCGCACAGTAGGCCTGGTGCGTGGTGCCGGAACTGGTGGTACCGGGCTAAGGACACGCACCTCAAGGCTAGTGCGGGAAGCAGCAACAGGGAGCACAGGGCTCTGGAAACGCACAGGAGGCTTGGTGCGTGGTGCCGGAACTGGTGGTACCGGGCTGGAGACACGTACCACAGGGCGAGTGCGTGGGGCTGCCACAGGAGAGCTGGTGCGTTGAGCTGGCGCAGGACGTGCAGGGCTAGGGAGGTGCACAGGAGGCCTGGTGCGTGGTACTGGCACAGTCTTCACCAGACGGCTAGCACGCACCTCAGGATGAGTATGGAGAGCTAACTCAGGTGACATCAAGTCCCCGACTCGCTCCGTCGGGCGGATGTCGTGCCTCAAGCACCAACACAGCAAATCCCTCATTTCTCTCTCCTCCAATTTCCCCATTAATTCATCCACAGTCTCAGCTTCACTCCCCTTACTCACCTCCAATTCCACCTCGACTGGCTCTGGTTCCATCTTCGGCTCCTCACAGTAAGTACGGAGAGCTGGCTAAAGTCTCCTACTTGACCCAGCTACACTCCCCGAGAGCCTCCCCCCCAATACATTTTTGGGGTTGCCAGCCGCTCTGCCGTGCTAGCTCCTCATACCGCGCCTCTCTGCTTCGCTGCCTCCAGCTCTCTGCTTGGGGCGGCGATATTTTTGTGCCCAGGGTCCTCCGCCGTCTAATATTTCCTCAATTCCAATATTCCTGCGATCCGCTGATGCTGCTTGTATCACGCTGCTTGTCCGGGTAATTGGTGGGTGATTCTGTTCACGATCGTCGTAACAATGAAGAGAGGAGGACCAAGGCGCAGCGTGATAACAGTACATCTTCTTTTATTACCGAAAGAGAACACGAAAGACGAACACTGACAAACTATACAAACAACAACAAACGACCGTGAAGCTATAAAACAAAAGTGCCAGACACAAGCAACTAACGTAAGACATAGACAATCACCCACAAAATTACCTAATGACTATGCTGCCTAAATATGGCTCCCAATCAGAGACAACGATAGACAGCTGTCTCTAATTGAGAACCAATCTAGGCAACCATAGACATACAATCCCCTAGACTAGACACTGCCCCATAAACATACAAAAAACCCTAGACAATACAAAACACATACATCCCCCATGTCACAACCTGACCTAACTAAAATAATAAAGAAAACAAAGATAACTAAGGCCAGGGCGTGACAAATAAACTTATTCAGGATCGGTGGGTCCCCTGCGGGACGGTTGAGCTAACGTAGGCTAATGCGATTAGCATGAGGTTGTAAGTAACAAGAAAATGTGTTATTTACATAGACATAGCTGATATTGTCAGAAAGCTTAAATTCTTGTTAATCTAACTGCACTGTCCAATTTACAGTAGCTATTACAGTGAAAGAATACCATGCTATTGTTTGAGGAGAGTGCACAGTTTTGAACATGAAAAGTTATTAAAAAACAAATTATGCACGTTTGGCCAGACTTGATACCAAATTTTGAACAGAAACGCAATGGTTCATTGGATCAGTCTAAAACGTTGCACATACACTGCTGCCATCTAGTGGCCAAAATCTAAATTGCTGCTGGGCTGGAATAATACATTATGGCCTTTCTCTTGCATTTCAAAGATGATGGTAAAAAAAAATACAAAAAGAGAACGTTTTTTCTTTTTTTGTATTATCTTTCACCAGATCTAATGTGTCATATTATCCTACATTCCTTTCACATTTCCACAAACTTCACAGTGTTTCCTTTCAACTGGTACCAAGAAAATGCATATCCTTGCTTCAAGTGCTGAGCGGCAGTTAGATTTGGGTATGTCATTTTAGGCGAAAATTGGAAAAAAAGTGTCCGATCAAACCAGATGGCAACATTTTCTTGTGTTTTTTATTTAGGGAAAGCCAGGGGCACACTCCAAATGTCTCTCTGTCTCTCTTCCTCTCTCTCTCTCTTCCTCTCTGTCTCTCTTCCTCTCTCTGTCTCTATCCTTGGACACATTGTACTGTATAATAACAACCTAAACCTCCCTCCCTCTTCCTCTCTCTCTTCCTCTCTGTCTCTCTTCCTCTCTCTCTCTTCCTCTCTCTCCCCTTGGACACATTGTACTGTATAATAACAACCTAAACATCTCTCTCTCTCTCTTCTCTCTTTCTTCTTCTCTCTCTCTCTCTCTCTCTCTCTTTTTTTTTCTCTCTCTCTCTCTTTCTCTCTCTCTCTCCTCCTCTCTCTCTCTCTCTCTCTCTCTCGCTCTCTTCTCTCTCTCTCTCTCTCTCTTCTCTCTTCTTCTCCTCTCTCTCTCTCTCTCTCTCCTTCCCTCCTCTCTCTTCTCATCCTCTCTCTCTCTCTCTCTCTCTCTCTCCCTCTCTCTCTCTCTCTCCCTCTCCCTCTCCCTCTCCCTCTCCCGCTCCCTCTCCCGCCTCCCCTCTCCCGCTCCTCTCCCGCTCTCCTCTCCCTCTCCCTTCTTCCCTTCCCTCTCTCTCAATTGACTTTATTGACATGGTGAACGGTTTTGTTGGTGGAAGGAGAGGGAGGACCAAAATGCAGCGTGATATGTATCCATAATAACTTTAATGAGAATGAATACAAATAACAAAAGAACAAGAGAATCAAAATGAAAACCGAAACAGTCCCGAATGGTGAAAACACTAAAACAGAAAACAACTACCCAAACATAGTGGGAAAACAGGCTACCTAAGTATGATTCTCAATCAGAGACAATGATGGACACCTGCCTCTGATTGAGAACCATACTAGGCCAAACACATAGAAATATAACGTATAGAACAAAACATAGAAAAACAACATAGAATGTCCACACCAACTCACGCCCTGACCAAACTAAAATAAAGACCTAAAAAAGGAACTAAGGTCAGAACGTGACACATGGCAAGTTCATTATTACTTACATTGTCAAAGTATACATATCGAAGAATACAAATCAAATATATATGTATATATATACAAAATATATATATATTTATATATAAATAAATGGTGGGACCAACAGCAATAATAATAGTAGTAGTGGACATGGGATTACCATTAACAACAACTACAACAACAATATTAATCAGAACAACAATACATTAAAGCAACAGAGTAGTAGACCAGTGTCAACATGACTAAGAAGACACATGACCTGGTATGAAAGACAAAACAAAACAAGAGGGAAATATTATCAACATTACTTTGCACTTTCACTGGCTGTCCCTCAGGTTGTGGCAGGAGGACATATATTTGGCTGCCAAAATTACACATTTTGGCTTTTCACCCAATAAATATTACATTTTTTCTTCATCTTTTATAGTTTTAAATTCTTTGTATTGAATTATAATTTTGGGAAATAAATATTCTCTTAGGTCTGAGTATTTTTCACAGTGTAATAGGTCTCTCTCTCTCTCTCTCTCTCTCTTACTCTCTCTCTCCCCCTCTCTTTCTCCATTTCTTCCTCTGTCTTCTGCTTTCTCTCTCTCTCTTTCTCTCTCTCTCTCTCTGTCTTCCTCTCTCTATCATCCTCTCTCTCTCAACTCAAGTAATTCACAGGGCTTTATTGGCGTTGGAAACATATGTTTACATTACCAGAGCAAGTGAAATAATCATTAAAAAATGGACAGGAAATAATACATCGTTTCAAAGGAATACACACATTTCAAAGTCTCTCTCTCTCTGTCTTCCTCTCTCCATCTCTCTCTCTCTTCCTCTCTCCATCTATCTCTCTCTTCATACCTCTCTCTCTCTTCATACCTCTCTCTCTCACTTCATATCTCTCTCTCTCTCAAATGCAGATTGCTTTATTGGTATGAAATACAATTCGTAGATATTGCCAAAGCAGTATATTCGTATAGCATTTCAGTAAATACAGTACAATGCAAAGAGGATAATGAGACACAGTTATTTTCAATAGAAATAATAATAGTTCATATAATCATGTGTACAGGTACTGTTTTACTGCTGTTTTATTGGGGAATCTTCGGTTGATAAATACTTAAATAAGATTATAAAAAGACAACATGGATGATGGTTACACTGTGTATAACTGTCAGCTAAATATAATGTAAATACTACAGGGAATTAATGGTCATGGGATGTCCTTCAGGCTATGGGAATCATTTACATATCTGGCACTAATATTAGTGGTTTCTCCCTCACCCAGAATATGTCAATAGTAAATGCACAGAAGTTGGGAATTGATTGAGATATTCTCTCTCTCTCTCTCTCTCTCTCTCTCTCTCTCTCTCTCCTCTCATCTCTCTCTCTCTCTCTCTCTCTCTCTCTCTCTCTCTCTCTCTCTCTTCTCTCTCTCTCTCTTTTCTCTCTCTCTCTCTCTCTCTCTCTCTCTCTCTCTCTTCTCTCTCTCCTCTCTCTCCTCTCTTCTCTCTCTCTCTCTCTCTCTCTCTCCATCTCTCCATCTCTCCATCTCTCCCTCGATCTCTACTTCTAACATGAGTCATCTTCAGAGTGGACGGGATCACCCTATTCCCTTAGAAGTGTACACTTCTGTGAACCCTTTAATTTCAGTCAACAACTGTCAAGATATATTTCCATGTACCCCTTTCCTGCAGTCAAATGACCTAGTTGCCTCATGGGTGGAATGTTATTCATATTTTGCATAATTTCTTTTTTTAAACGCTGAAAATCCTGTGTTTCTATGTCAAATGGTTTTGTTATATTTCAGTCTTCTGTGATGTATAAAAAGTGTAATATTGGGATGCAAACTCAAAATGTAATACATTTCAACTCCATATCTGACAGGTGTTTATTTTTCTGAAGCTCATAACCATGTGTGTGAGGTGTATACTTTTGTTTCAAAGTAGATTTGTTTCATACTCCCAAGAAACACTCTGTGTGAGCCTGACTTATCCCACTGCAGTAAAAGGTTAACCCTCCCTTCAAAACAGCCACATAACACTCCCTCTCCCTCTGTCTCACTGAAAAACACACACACACACACACACTCCGTTTCTTTTCCTCTCTTTCTCTCTACTTAGAAGTGCAGCGATGCAGCACATGTCAACACTCAGCCTCTTCTGGAAGCTAAAAGATCTCTTTCCACACACAGACACACTTCCCTCCACATCCCACCACATCCAGCTATTGAAAGAGACATAAAGTCACCTTAGAAATCTTCTGTTGTGCAGACGAGCCCCTTCCTTTCCTCCTCTCCTCCGATAGTTCTCCCTCTCCTCTCCTCTCCTGGTCTGTAATGTCAGTTCCCGCCGATGATCCTGAGCCCCTCCATTTCCTCCCCAGCTCCTTGTTTCTGGTACTGAGCAGCACAGGCAACTGACTGCGTTCCTGTAGTCTCTCTCTCTTCCCCTTCTCTCTCGCTCTCTCTCTCTCTGCTCTCAGCTCTCTGCTCTCTTTCTCTCTCTCTCTCACTCTCTCTGAGCAGGGCTGTGTGTTACACAGCTCAGCCAGTCAGCCTGCCTGGCCTGCCCCACCACCACAGGAGTCCCAGCCTCCTCCAGGGTCCTAGTGCTAGTGATGTTCTTTGAAAGAATGCCATTGTCTCTGATCGGAGCCCTCCCTGCCTCCCTCCTCTTCCCCTCTCCCCTACCTCAGAGCGTCAGCAGGTTGCCAGGACAACGTGGGCCGGCCTAGAGGGAGTAGATCAGATCATGCTGTCCAGAGGCTCCAGTAGGCTAACTGGCTGACTGGCTGACTGACTGACTGACTGGCTGACTGGCTGACTGTCTGACTAGCTGACTGACTGACTGACTGACTGACTGGCTGTCTGACTGGCTGACTGTCTGACTAGCTGACTGGCTGGCTCGCTGACTCGATGGCTGGCTGGCTGACTGACTAGCTGGCTGGCTGGGTAACTGACTGACTGCCTGACTGTCTGACTAGCTGACTGGCTGGCTGGCTAACTGACTGACTGACTAGCTGACTGGCTGGCTGACTGGCAGACTGGCTGGCTGAATGGCTGGCTGGCTGGCTGGCTGACTGACTGGCTATCTGACTGGCTGACTGGCTGATTAGCTGACTGGCTGGCTGGCTGGCTGACTCGCTGGCTGGCTGACTGACTAGCTGGCTGGCTGGGTGGGTGGGTGAGTGGGTGGGTAACTGACTGACTGACTGGCTGACTGCTGCCTGACTGTCTGACTAGCTGACTGGCTGGCATGCTGACTGGCAGACTGGCTGGCTGGCTAGCGGAATGTCTGACTGTCTAACTAGCTGACTGGCTGGCTGACTGACTAGCTGGCTGGGTGGGTAACTGACTGACTGCCTGACTTTCTGACTAGCTGACTGGCTGGCTGGCTAACTGACTGACTGACTAGCTGACTGGCTGGCTGACTGGCTGACTGGTTGGCTGGCTGACTGGCAGACTGGCTGGCTGGCTAGCGGAATGTCTGACTGACTAACTAGCTGACTGGCTGGCTGACTGACTGACTAGCTGGCTGGCTGGGTAACTGACTGACTGACTGTCTGACTAGCTGACTGGCTGGCAGGCTGGCTAGCTGAATGTCTGACTGTCTAACTAGCTGACTGGTTGACTGACTGACTTGTTGGCTGTCTAGCTCACTGACTGACTGGCTGACTGACTAGCTGTCTGTCTGACTGACTGGTTGGCTGACTGACATCCTGACTGACTAGCTGTCTGTCTGACTGACTGGTTGGCTGACTGGCTGACTGATTGGTTGGCTGAGGGACTTTCTCAACATAGGAAACACATGAAATATTAAACTAAAGAAGGAAACACACATTTAGGACATATTTTATATTTTGACATGAAACTGAATCATAACAGAGATATCATAATCAAAACCAGGACTTAGCACCGACGTAAATGTGGGTATCCCCTTTACATTAAGCTGCTTGTGTACACAGTACTGCAACTACTGTAGCAACAAGATAGTACCAACAAAATGTACTGTAGACTATTTTTGCAACAGTAAGCTGTATGTTTACTGTGATAAACATCACAGAGGTTAATTTTGTTTATTGTCTATTATTATCTTACTTTGGCAATGTAAACATACGTTTCTCATGCCAATAAAGCCCTTAAATTGAACTTGAATAGAGAGAGAGAGAGAGAGAGAGAGAGAGAGAGAGAGAGAGAGAGAGAGAGAGAGAGAGAGAGAGAGAGAGAGAGAGAGAGAGAGAGAGAGAGGGGGGGGGGGGGGGGGGGGGGGGAAGAGAGAGAGAGGGGGGGGGGGGGGGGGGGGGGGGGGGAGAGGCTCCCAGATCAGATCACAGCAGTAAACTCTGCAGACATCTATAAGATCCTGACTGTCACTAGGACTTAACACAGCCCTCTGGGTACACACACACACACACACACACACACACACACACACACACACACACACACACACACACACACACACACACACACACACACACACACACACACATTTGTTATACTATCCTTGTGGATGCCAAACAATTGATTCCCATTCAAAATCCTATTTTCCTTAGCCCATAAACCTAACCCGTGTCCTTGTTTTACTAACCCTGTGAGGACTTCTGGTCCCACAAGGATAGTAAAACCAAACACACACACACACCCTCTGCCTTCTAATCAAACAGAGAGAGGGGGGAGGAAAGGGGGGAGACAGACAGAGAGAGAGAGGAAGCAAGAAACAGACAGGTAAGAGAGAAAAGAGGGGGAGAAACTAAGGTAGAGAGAGAAAGAGACTGAGAGACAGAGTGAGACAGAGAGAGAGAGAGAGAGGGAGAGGAGGAATAAGCAGAGAGGATTTGGGTCTTATAAACACTGCCTTAAAAAATTAACAGTAAACATTACACTTACAGTAAACATTACACTCTCTCTTTCTCACTCTATATCACTTTGGAAGTCCTCCTCCCCCTCCCCTCCCTGCTCCTTCTCTTCCTCCTCCTCCTCCTCCTCCTCCTCCTCCTTCTCTTCCTCCTCCTCCTCCTCCTCCTCCTCTTCATCACCATAGGGATCTGCATGGTGATAGAGAGTCAGAGGGAGGGAGGCTGAGCGTGTGGTGTGATAACGGCAGCTACAGTATGTCTAACTGGTGCAGTGTGCCGGATAGACAACTAAATAATATGGAGAGATAATGGAGAGATAATGTCCTCACATACTGTGCACTCTATGTGCTCTATTTTAACAAACGTAATGTAAATCTAAGTGCTATAGGTTCAGCGGTGTGTCAGAAATATTTTAGCTATTTTCCCTGTCGCAATTATCGGCGCACTTGCTGGCGTTGGTGCGAAAGGGTTTTGATGAATAAACAAGTTGTGGATGTGTGGAGGCTTCGCCACTCGCTGGCCAATCAGAACGTGCTCCATGGCGAAACATGTGGATGCTTCAAGTTGTGTATTCACGGTCTTTTATGTGTTGCCTTGGAAACAACTCCAATTCCAATGTTAGTCCCTTATAGTTTGTTAAATGGCGTACAGAAACAAAATAACTACACATTGTTCTAAGTCAATGCCTGGGTTCAAAAGCATTCAGACTAATATTTTAATTTAACTAGACAAGTCAGTTAAGAAGAAGTGATGATTTACAATGACAGCCTATACCAGCCAAACAACACTGTGCCAATGGGACTCCCAATCACAGCTAGTTGTGATACAGCCTGGATTTGAACCAGGGTGTCTGTAGCGACTCCTCTAGCACCAAGATGCAGTGCATTAGACTGCTGCGCCACTGGGGAGCCAGTGATATTAAAGCTGGTGATATAGAGACTAGGCCTACTGTAAATTGCATTATGGCTGGGCATGGACATGCCAAACACCGTCAATTAGCAAGATTATATTAATTATTGATGAGGCATAAAAAGATAAAAAATAATTCAATTCTGAACAAAATGAAAAAATAACTTGTTTTAAATAGTCTACGTCACACTTACAGGCACCATAATTTATCCCGTGGGCATATAATATTAAAACAATCCAGACTGTGGAGGGTTTTACAGCAAAATCCAACATTTTCACAGTAGCTGGACAAAGATCCAATACAAAGAGAATACAAAGAGAAAGGGCGAATGTCCACTCGGCGTTATCCTGCTCTATGTTTTATATTGGAACCATCAGTAATGATGTCATAAAATCGCCATGCAAAAAAGACACACATTGGTGTTGAACCAGTCTTCATTATAGTAGGCCTAATGGGGGCTTGGGTTGAGAACATAGGAAACAGAAAACAACATTATAGTAGGCCTAAGGGAGGGCTTGGGTTGAGAACATAGGAAACAGAAAACAACATTATAGTAGGCCTAATGGAGGGCTTGGGTTTAGAACATAGGAAACAGAAAACAACATTATAGTAGGCCTAAGGGAGGGCTTGGGTTTAGAACATAGGAAACAGAAAACAACATTATAGTAGGCCTAATGGAGGCTTGGGTTTAGAACATAGGAAACAGGAAAACAACATTATAGTAGGCCTAAGGAGGGCTGGTGTTTAAGAACATAGGAAACAGAAAAACAACATTATAGTAGGCCTAAGGGAGGGCTTGGGTTTAGAACATAGGAAACAGAAAACAACATTATAGTAGGCCTAATGGAAGGGCTTGGGTTTAGAACATAGGAAACAGAAAACAACATTATAGTATGGCTAATGGAGGGCTTGGGTTTTAGAACATAGGAAACAGAAAACAACATTTAGTAGGCCTAAGGAGGGCTTGGTTTAGAACATAGGAAACAGAAACACAACATTATAGTAGGCCTAATGGAGGGCTTGGGTTTAGAACATAGGAAACAGAAAAACAACCATTATAGTAGGCCTAAGGGAGGGCTGGGGTTTAGAACATAGGAACAGAAACAACATTATAGTAGGCCTAAGGGAGGGACTTGGGTTTAGAACCTAGGAAACAGAAAACAACATTATCGTAGGGCCTAATGGAGGGCTTGGGTTTAGAACATAGGAACAGAAAACAACATTATAGTAGGCCTAAGGGAGGGCTTGGGTTTAGAACATAGGAAACAGAAAACAACATTATAGTAGGCCTAAGGGAGGGCTTGGGTTTAGAACATAGGAAACAGAAAACAACATTATAGTAGGCCTAATGGAGGGCTTGGGTTTAGAACATAGGAAACAGAAAACAACATTATAGTAGGCCTAAGGGAGGGCTTGGTTTAGAACATAGGAAACAGAAAACAACATTATAGTAGGCCTAATGGAGGGCTTGGGTTTAGAACATAGGAAACAGAAAACAACATTATAGTAGGCCTAATGGAGGGCTTGGGTTTAGAACATAGGAAACAGAAAACAACATTATAGTAGGCCTAATGGAGGGCTTGGGTTTAGAACATAGGAAACAGAAAACAACATTATAGTAGGCCTAAGGGAGGGCTTGGGTTTAGAACATAGGAAACAGAAAACAACATTATAGTAGGCCTAAGGGAGGGCTTGGGTTTAGAACATAGGAAACAGAAAACAACATTATAGTAGGCCTAATGGAGGGCTTGGGTTTAGAACATAGGAAACAGAAAACAACATTATAGTAGGCCTAAGGGAGGGCTTGGGTTGAGAACATAGGAAACAGAAAACAACATTATAGTAGGCCTAATGGAGGGCTTGGGTTTAGAACATAGGAAACAGAAAACAACATTATAGTAGGCCTAATGGAGGGCTTGGGTTTAGAACATAGGAAACAGAAAACAACATTATAGTAGGCCTAATGGAGGGCTTGGGTTTAGAACATAGGAAACAGAAAACAACATTATAGTAGGCCTAATGGGGGCTTGGGTTGAGAACATAGGAAACAGAAAACAACATTATAGTAGGCCTAATGGAGGGCTTGGGTTTAGAACATAGGAAACAGAAAACAACATTATAGTAGGCCTAAGGGAGGGCTTGGGTTTAGAACATAGGAAACAGAAAACAAGCCATTGTTACAGGTTACAGATCATTCTGAATACGAGGTTCACCGGTATTCACCGAGGTTCTCATCTCTCGTTTCATGATGGGTGTGGACACACAGCCTACATCATGGAGAGGGTTTTACACATGTCCAAAATGGGACCTGCATGGCTAAAATAACGTGGGCTTGCCTACAATATATATAAAAAAAGGGAATGTCAACTCAATGTTTTACTCCTCTCAAACTTTATATTTTGCTTAATCAATATTTAAGCTTTGGTGATTTAAGATTTATTTCCAAGCGGTCTCCGGAGCCAAACCCTTTATCAACAGACTACTTAGCGATTGCATTGGGCAGGACAAAATAAACATACATTGAGAGGATGGGAGGCTATGCTTGGTTTTTAACCAAATAAAACTAAATGGGACAAAGAATTACATTTTATGTTTCTCAATAGGAAGTAAATAGGCACCAAAATCCCATTAGGCTTCTCTTGTTCCACGTCCATATGGTCAATGTGCTTCGCCACTGGACGGTTTTTCCTGCCATAACCAACTGAGTTACACGCTAAAACCAGCTTTAGGTTGGTCTTAAATATCCCAGTCAGCACTGCCTGAAATTAGCAATTTGGATCATGTTTGTAAGGAGACCGCTCAAGTATTTCAACCGAGTGAAAGCGAGCTGATATAAGACAGGTTAATTGACGCACCTGACGAAATTGCAAATGAATGTGTGTTTGTCTCTAGTGCCACTTTAACAGCAGAGAAAATAGAGGCCTACAGTATGTGTTATTTCTTAAGATGACACACACACACACACACACACACACACACACACACACACACACACACACACACACACACACACACACACACACACAAAGACACACAGACAGACACACACACACACAAACACACACACGTATGAGCACACAAACACAGACAGGTCTGGGAGGTAGCCATCCATGATCCCTCAAACCTTAAATGGAGCTGCCATTCCATCCAGCCTACCCATGAGCCTCGGCCAGAGGGGGCAGGCCAGCAATCAAGCGTTTGACAGGAAACAGACGGCAGGCTAAGATGTCAACCAAACAACCAGCCATTTACTCATTCTTTCACTCTGTTGTTTTCACACACACACACACACACACACACACACACACACACACACACACACACACACACACACACACACACACACACACACACACACACACACACACACGTCTGGAGCACTACTATTGAACTTGTAGTGGTCTCTTATTACAGCTTAACAGTAGGATGGATGAGTGGTGTCCGTGTTTAAATCACCTTCTATCTCATAAGCTGCTGGTGACATACACAACATTGCTGGGAAATTGTCTATTTCTCCCTGACCTGTCTCTCTCTCTCCCCCTCTCTGTCTCCTCTCTCTCTCCCCCACCTCACCCTCTCTGTCTCCTCTCTCCTCCCCCCCACCTCTCTCTCTGGTATCTCTCTCTCTCTCTCGCTGTGGTCACCCCTCTCGCACCCCTCTCTCACTCTCTCCCCACCTCTCTCTCTCTCCCCACCCCTCTCTCTTCCCCCAACCTCTCTCTCTCTCTGGTCACCCCTCACAAACCCCTCTCTCCCCACCCTCTCTCTCGCTCTCTTACCCTCCAAATCCAGAGTAAACTGCTGGGTACTGATCAATAGTAATACAGGGCTGCGGTAGCTGTTTATTTTGGAAAGTGTGTGATGCACAGCGGGTGACAAAGTGCACTTCTCACACACACACTGCTATAAATATGTGGGCCAGGGCTGTGGCCACACACATGCACATGGACACACACACAAACACACTCCATCTCTGTTTTATGCCTGACTGTGTGAGTGGCCAGGGCCAGACAGAGAAACACAACAGGGTCTCTGGTCCACTGAGCAGGACTCACAGACCTCCAGGCAGGTAAAGAGATTAAGGATTAGATAAGGGTATTTGGGACAGCAGCATACCACCCTGCATCCCACTGCTGGCTTGCCTCTGAAGCTAACAGGGTTAGTCCTGGTCAGTCCCTGGATGGGAGACCAGATGCTGCTGGAAGTGGTGTTGGAGGTCCAGTAGGAGGCACTCTTTCCTCTGGTCTAAAATAATATCCCAATGCCCCAGGGCAGTGATTGGGGACATTGCCCTGTGTAGGGTGCTGTCTTTTGGATTGACACCCACTCTCTGTGGTCACTAAAGATCCTATGACACTTATCGTAGGAGTAGGGGTGTTAACCCCGGTGTCCTGGTTAAATTCCCCATCTGGGAATTACCATACCATCATGTTCACCTAATCATCCCCAGCTTTCAAAGCTTTCATCCCCCCTCCTCTCCCCGGTAACTGTTCCCCAGGTTGTTGCTGTAAATGAGAATGTGTTCTCAGCCAACGTACCTGGTTAAATAAAACAAACAAAAATAGGTCAAGGAGAGTATGTGATGTTCATTATGTCTAGTGAATAATACCTGAATGAGTTGGGTGTGTTTGATCTAAGAGACAATATCAAGATCAATATCAAGATCTAAGAGACAATATCACAAACATTTAATTTGTTTAAATACATGCTGTGCAAAGGCACAATGATTAGAAAGGAGGATAATGGAGGATCACGTTCAGAGTAAGAATTGAATCCCATCATTTGGATGTCGCCAGTAAACAGGATATATAGACTATGATTTCATCTTTGTCATTCAACAAAACATAATTATTTTTCTGTTTTTCTTTCTCTCTCTTCCCATCTCTTCTTCTCCTCTTTCTCTCTCTCTCTCTCACTCTCTCTCTTCCCATCTCGTCTTCTCCTCTCTCTCTCTTTCTCCCTCTCGCTCTCTCGCTCTCTCTCTCTCTCTCCCCCCATCTCTCACTGGGTGGGATGAGTCATTGTGGACAGAGGAAGGGAGGAGAGGGATGGAAGGGAGAGGAGGAGAGGAGAGAGAAAGAGGTAGTGGCTGTGTTTTATTCCTCTTCACACTCTATCCTGAGCACCGCGTCACAGACAGAGAACAGAGCAGGGCACAGTCCGGGCCCACATCCAGTCTGACATAACTTAATGTAGCATTGTTATTATACACCAGTCTGACATAATGTAGCATTGTTATTATACACCCGTCTGACATAATGTAGCATTGTTATTATACACTAGCTTTTACTCTAGCCCAGTTTACATTTTAGCATAGTCGGGCAGTTACAGCACAAAGAAACCAATCGATTCCTTGTGGTAGTAAGATATGTATTATATAAATTATCTTAGATGTTAAGTCCCCTATTTGGGATACTTTGAGTGGTTCTGAACCGGTTCCGACTGACATTTTGGCGTACAAAACTCTCTGTGAACGTCGCAGGGTCCCATGTCTTATAGTGCTAGAAAGTCCCATCTGTCTATGAGACACTCTCTCAGCGGTATCAGGTTTCAGACCCCACATTTGCATAGGGAGTGACGTGTCACATTTTCTGGTCTACGCAGACAAATAATCGATTTTCTCTTCCTCTGAGCGACTGTGCCCAGCCTGGGAGACGGCATATGAAAGTTGACGGTCTAGTGAAGGGTTATTCAACTATGACTCTAAGAGGACTGGAGCCTGCTGGTTTTCTGTTCTACCTGCTAATGCATTTTGGGGTGGCAGGTAGCCTAGTTCTGCCCCGTTCTGCCCCTGAACAAGGCAGTTAACCCACTGTTCCCCGGTAGGCTGTCATTGTAAATAAGAATGTGTTCTTAACTGACTTGCCTAGTTATATAAAGGTCTAAATGAGTCCTTAATTAGAAGGGAACACTGAAAAAACACAGTGGAAATGGCTTTGAGGTCCAGAGCTGAGTTTGATATTTCTAGTGAATCCCAACTGTTGTGCTTTCATCTCGCTGTGATATTCTCAGACAGATTTAAACCACTCAACATGAAAAAATGCTAAAAAAATTCGTAGAATTGAAACAAGACCACTTTCTCTGGGTCAGAGACGGACAAAATCACGTTGTGCTTAAATCTGAAGTTGTAACGAGTCTGCAAACATTGAATGGAGTTTCTGCGCCGCTCAGAGGACGTTCAGGAGAAAATTCTCTGTCAACAGTTATATGAAATGGTGCCAATATTGTACTGTCACTAAGTATGTTCATATTGATTTTACAGTTAGAAGAAATGTGAAATCTGATATTAAGTCATTTATAATTTGATTGTTACTACACTGAGACAGTAGTCCAGTAATATCAAGCGCTATTGCCCCACTTTTGTTGAATAGGAACAAAAATAATAATACTATGTACTTGAATTTATGTCCTCAAGTGAGTAGACCTCAGCAATTTATATAAATGTTTTTACCAGAAAGGTGAGTTCCAGATCTTTCTAAAACTATGCAACATTACCAGTTATTGTTCATGGCCATCTCATGGAATTTATTACGTTTGGGTAAGTCTATTTAGGTGGAAATCATAATGTTGTCCTATCATTCAAACCACAATATGATTAAATGATAATGCCCTTGAAGCCGGTGTTTGAATATATTGGCACGGTTGTTGTTAGGCTCGAGACAAAGTGGTGCCAATATAGCCTCCAAACACCGGCTTCGGGGGCATTAATGGGTTACCAAGATATTCAAATATTGATTGACATAATTTCAGTAAAAACGTTTTTTTAAATAAATTTACTCATACAATTTAATCCTTCCACAAGATACTGTCCCAAAACAAATCTAGGGTTGCTACCCAAGCCGGCTGGTCGTACGTTTTATTGGTTCGGTTGCCAGAGGCGCGACCCAGACGTTCAGTCTTTTTGTTCTGTATCTATGGACGCGACCCAGTCGTTCATTCTAAATGTTCCATTGCCATACTGGCTTATCTTATCTCTTGCTTGCTAGCTAGCCAACTACGGCTAACTTACAGTCACGTCAATCAGTGCAGACAGAATAACAACAGTAGCTGCATTTGTTTACGCTGTTTTCTAGTGACATTTATTTGGATACATCCATAACAACGAGCTAATGAGGCACGATTTTGCCTGGCATGGAAAATGTGCTCTCTCGTTAGGACACTGTTGTTCAGAGGAGCAAGCCAACAACACAGCTAACACAATAACATCAACTGAATTGCAAACTTTTGTCAATTGACTAGTTTGACCTTTTGTCAATTGACATTTCTTTGTTTATATCCATACAAATGATGCCGGTTTATACAAATCTCCGCTGTTGAAAACTAAATGTTAGTCTAAAAGAAATGGGAGATAATGTATAGATGCTTTTTATAGTGGAGATCAAGTTTATAACTTCCCTGCCTGGGCTGATGAGACAGAGGGTTGTGTAGTCAGATGGAACAAAGTAAATAGGCATTTAAACTTCATAGATTTAGCCTGTGGTAACTTGTGGAATAGACACCAGCTGGAATGCACTTTTACCCAATCAATATTCAGGATATGTGTCACGTTCCTGACCTTGTTTTCCTTTTGTATAGCTTTGTTTTGTTGGTCAGGACGTGAGCTGGGTGGGCATTCTCTGTGTTTGTTCCTTGTTAAGTGTCTGGGTTAATTGACCTTGTATGGCTCTCAATCAGAGGCAGGTGTTTTCGTTTTCCTCTGATTGAGAGACATACATAGGGAGGTTGTTTCACATTGTTTGTTGTGGGTGGTTGTCTCCTGTGTTTGTATGTTGGTACCACATGGGACTGTATCGTTCGTTTGTTTTGTAGTCTGTACCTGTTCGTGCGTTCTTCGTTGTATGTAAGTTCTCATGTCCAGGTCTGTCTACGTCGTTTTGTTATTTTGTTAATTATCAAGTGTAGTTCGTTTTTTTTCGTCTTGTTTCAAATAAATCATTATGTCATTATACCTCGCTGCACATTGGTCTTCCGATCCCTCTCTCCTCTCCTCGTCCGAGGAGGAGGAAGAATTAGAGAACCGTTACAATATGACCCACCTGTTATATGAAATTGGATACACATTATGCTGGCATGCACACTAACCTGGGTGACTGACAACACAAATTATTTTGTAGATGGTTCCTTTATACAGCTAGCTGGCCATTTCCTGTGACAGTCGCTTGTTCTAGGAAAAAAATCAGACACAACAACGAACATACACTGAACAAAAATATAAATGCAACAGGCAAGATTATCAATCATTTTACTGAGTTACAGTTCATATAAGGAAATCAGTCAATTGAAATTAATTCATTAGAATTTATTCATTTATTAATTCATGGATTTCACATGACTGGGAATACAGATATGCGTCTGTTTGTCACAGATACCTTGAAAAAAAGGTAGGGGCGTGGATCAGAAAACCAGTCATTTTCTGGTGTGACAATGTTTTCTCATGCAGGGTGACATCTCCTTTGCATAGAATTGATCTGTTGATTGTGGCCTGTGGAATGGTATCCCACTCCTCTTCAAAAGTGGCCATGTATTATCCGCAGCACAAGGTGCACCTGTGTAATAATCATGCTGTTTAATCAGCTTCTTGATAAGCCACACCTGTCAGGTGGATGGATTATCTTGGCAAAGGACAAAATTTGAGATTTATGGGATCTTTAATTTCAGCTCATGAAACATGGGACCAACACTCAGTGGTGTAAAGTACCTAAGTAAAAAATAATTTAAAGTACTACTTAAGTGTTTTTTTTGCGGTGTCTGTACTTTACTTTACAATTCAATATTTTTGACAACTTTTACTTTTACTTCACTACATTCCTAAAGAAAATTATGTACTTTGACTTTACCTGACACCCAAAAGTTACATTTTGAATGGCTAGCAGGGCAGGAAAATTGTTAAATTCATGCACTTATCAAGAAAACATCCTTGGTCATCCCTATTGCTTCTGATCTGGCAGACTCACTGAACACAAATGCTTTGTTTATAAATGATGTCTGAGTGTTGGAGTGGCCCCTGGCTATCCTCAATAAAACTAGAAAATGGTGCCGTCTGGTTAACATAGGGAATTTGAAAGTATTTATACTTGTACTTTTAATACTTAAGTATATTGTAGCAATTACATTTAGTTTTGATACTTAAGTATATTTAAAACCAAATACTTTTAGACTTTTACTCAAGTAGTATTTTACTGGGTGACTTTCACTTTTACTTAAGTAATTTCCTATTAAGGTATCTTTACTTTTACTCAAGAATGACATTTGGGTACTTTTTCCACCACTGCCAACACTTTACATGTTGCGTTTATATTTTTTGCTCAGTGTAGCTCTCCAGTCTAGTTCACAAACCATTACTTTAATCTACTCATTACACTGCTCATTAAATGACAGTCTGGACACTGAACTGTAAAATAGCTGTCTGGACACTGAACTGTCACAAAGCTGTCTGGACACTGAACTGTAAAATAGCTGTCTGGAAACGGGACTGTAAAATAGCTGTCTGGACACTGAACTGTAAAATAGCTGTCTGGACACTGAACTGTCACAAAGCTGTCTGGACACTGGACTGTCACAAAGCTGTCTGGACACTGAACTGTCACAAAGCTGTCTGGACACTGAACTGTAAAATAGCTGTCTGGACACTGAACTGTAAAATAGCTGTCTGGACACTGGACTGTCACAAAGCTGTCTGGACACTGAACTGTCACAAAGCTGTCTGGACACTGAACTGTCACAAAGCTGTCTGGACACTGAACTGTAAAATAGCTGTCTGGACACTGGACTGTAATGTAGCTGTCTGGACACTGGACTGTAATGTAGCTGTCTGGACACTGGACTGTAAAATAGCTGTCTGGACACTGAACTGTAAAATAGCTGTCTGGACACTGAACTGTAAAATAGCTGTCTGGACACTGGACTGTAATGTAGCTGTCTGGACACTGGACTGTCACAAAGCTGTCTGGACACTGAACTGTCACAAAGCTGTCTGGACACTGAACTTTAAAATAGCTGTCTGGACACTGGACTGTAATGTAGCTGTCTGGACACTGGACTGTAATGTAGCTGTCTGGACACTGGACTGTAAAATAGCTGTCTGGACACTGAACTGTAAAATAGCTGTCTGGACACTGGACTGTAATGTAGCTGTCTGGACACTGGACTGTCACAAAGCTGTCTGGACACTGAACTGTAAAATAGCTGTCTGGACACTGAACTGTAAAATAGCTGTCTGGACACTGGACTGTAATGTAGCTGTCTGAACACTGGACTGTAATGTAGCTGTCTGGACACTGGACTGTAATGTAGCTGTCTGGACACTGGACTGTAATGTAGCTGTCTGGACACTGGACTGTAATGTAGCTGTCTGGACACTGGACTGTAATGTAGCTGTCTGGACACTGGACTGTAATGTAGCTGTCTGGACACTGGACTGTAAAACTGTTACATAACCCCCCCTTCCTGTCCCAGCCCCATCGGTTCAGCTCAGCTCCAAAATCCCTGTAAAACTTCATAATCATAGCCAATCACACACTCATCCCCATCTTACTCCCAGCCATTCAGGCAGCACTGCATCATAGGCCTATTCCGCAACCATCCCTGCCAACCACTCATAAGGCATAAAGCCAAAACCATGGCGGGGTGCGATTGCCTCTCGGCGAGAAATGCGCAAAAGCAATTTTTCTTTCAAGAGATCGTAGGAAAGCATGACCCACTTAAATGGAACAATCTGTAACTCTCCTTCCGTGTGTGTGTGTGTGTGTGTGTGTGTGTGTGTGTGTGTGTGTGTGTGTGTGTTGTGTGCGTGTGTGTGTGTGCCTGCAAGCGTGTGTGTCGGCGTGCATGTGTGTAAAACGGTTTCCCATCGCCCTGGGACAAACAATAAACAAAATGAATGAGTTACAGGAGACAGACATAGTTCTGTGATTGCTGCATCTCTGACTAAAGCTGTAGTGTGTGTAGCACAGTTTGTAAGTGTTTATTATAATGAATATTAGGGGGTGTGGCTATATTTGTCCTGTTATTTGTAAGTGTATAACGGAAATGTGTATTTTTGCACAGCCAGGGTCACCATTGTACAGCACCCCTGGGGTGCTTCTCAAGAGTACCGCGACCTTGTCGGCCCAATGCTATCACCTTGAGGAAACCTGACACCCTGCATTTGTGTTGGTGTGTGCACACTCATACCTGCTTGTGTTTGTGCAAGTGTGAGTGAGTATATATGGTCCGAATTCCGAACCGAATTAAGCGTGTTAAAATAGAATGTTTGTCCCTTTTTATGCACTTTTCTCTCTACACGTTTTCTGACCTTGAATTTAAGACTGAGAATATCATGCTGTTCACCTGCTATTAGTTCAGGGTGGAGATGGAATAAATGAAGGTGGTGTGTCAATGCTCCCGAGTGGTGCAGCGGTCTACGGCTCTGCCTCTCAGTGCTTGAGGTGTTACTACAGACACCCTGATTTGAATCCAGGCTGTATGACAACTGACTGTGATTGGGAGTCCCGTAGGGCAGCATGCAATTGCCCCAGTGTAGGCTGTCATTGTCATTTGTTCTTTAACTGACATGCCAAGCTAAATAAAGGTTAAATAAAAAATAAAAAAAGAGTATTCTGTGTTTGATCTTGACTTAATTCCCTACCGGTTCCAAGTGGGAAAAACATGTACTTTATTTTTTCTGATAGAAGTAACACCACTCTCCATGCACTGTAATTTACAACTTGAGCTACCCCTCAGTCATGAGCTACCCCTCAGTCATGAGCTACCCCTCAGTCATGAGCTACCCCTCAGTCATGAGCTACCCCTCAGTCATGAGCTACCCCTCAGTCATGAGCTACCCCTCAGTCATGAGCTACCCCTCAGTCATGAGCTACCCCTCAGTCATGAGCTACCCCTCAGTCATGAGCTACCCCTCAGTCATGAGCTACCCCTCAGTCATGAGCTACCCCTCAGTCATGAGCTACCCCTCAGTCATGAGCTACCCCTCAGTCATGAGCTACCCCTCAGTCAATTTACAATTCATTGTTTTGTTTGCTTCCTCTGTAAATTCCGTCACAGTCATGTGGTTGTTGCTGAGGATCATTAGTGACAGTTGATAGTAACTAAAGACATGTAGACTAGTTAAATCACAATGGAGCGGAGAGCAGACCAAGCTGTAACAGTTTGAACCTGACACATGGCGCAATACTTGTCTGTGTCATCACACAGTTCCATGGTTAGTGCAGGCAATAGACTTATAGCCTACTATGGTACACTATTCTCCATATTATAATTCTATGTACACTAATCTTCCAAAGTTACCATGGGTTAATTAAAAAACTGAATGTGGCTATTTTCAGAATGAATCTAACCACTGTATTTTTGATTCATCGATGTATTTTGTGCTTAAAGGCTCTCCAAACCGTTTTTTTATTTTTATAATTCATACATACTTTCCTAAACCTAAAATGTGCCTAAATAATGTACAAGATTTTTGTTATCTACCAGTTGGTGTTGAAATGGAGACAGATATGTAGATATGTCTACGGCTTTCTATCATTGATCTCTATTTCCGACAGAATTCAAATTAAATGTACAACGTATTGAAAGGGACGTCTTAAGATAAATGTACTGAAAAGTGCATATCTGCGTGTGTGTGCATCTATGAGTGTGCATGTTGCTCGTGAATGTGTGTGGGTGCCTTCCTGCTTGCTTGTGTGTGTGTGCATGTGTGTATGTGTGTGTGCGTGTAAGTGTGTATGTGTAAAAGTCTAGGAAACAGCATCAAAGATAATATATTTTATCTGTCGCATGGTTAACAGAGGTAAGCAGCCAGCCAATATGGGTGTGTGTGTGAGAGAGAGAGAGAGAGAGAGAGAGAGAGAGAGAGAGAGAGAGAGACACTGTATATATATAATATGACATTTGTAATGTCTTTATTGTTTTGAAACTTCTGTATGTGTAATGTTTACTGTTAATTTGTATTGTTTGTTTCACTTTTGTGTATTGTCTACCTCACTTGCTTTGGCAATGTTAACACATGTTTCCCATGCCAATAAAGCCCCTTGAATTGAGAGAGAGAGAGAGAGAGAGAGAGAGAGAGAGAGAGAGAGAGAGAGAGAGAGAGAGAGAGAGAGAGAGAGAGAGAGAGAGAGAGAGAGAGAGAGAGAGAGAGAGAGAGAGAGAGAGAGAGAGAGAGAGAGAGAGAGAGAGAGAGAGAGAGAGAGAGAGAGAGAGAGAGAGAGAGAGAGAGAGAGAGAGAGAGAGAGAGAGAGAGAGAGAGAGAGAGAGAGAGAGAGAGAGAGAGAGAGAGAGAGAGAGAGAGAGAGAGAGAGAGAGAGAGAGAGAGAGAGAGAGAGAGAGAGAGAGAGAGAGAGAGAGAGAGAGAGAGAGAGAGAGAGAGAGAGAGAGAGAGAGAGAGAGAGAGAGAATGTGCGTGTACCCCAGCCAGCCAACCTGGGACTGCACTCTAATTGCCCCAGTTGATGTCATGACATCTGCTCTGCTGTTATGTTTCTTTGTTTATTTATTTGTTTCCCCTCCATCTCCATCTTTAATGAGGAGCACTCAGCCATCTATTAGTCACCTACATCGTTAGATAAAAGATAAAACCCCAAAAGTCAAACAGGAGACACTCCACTCCATATCATTTGAACTGATTCCTTCCACTGTGAATATCTATTTTAAATGTCCCTTTACAGTTTATAAGACCAATAAACGTCAAGGAGTAACATAAATCTAACATGGGATATCTCTAATAACCGGAGACGTTATATCCTAAATGTCAAACTCGGACGATGAGGAGTAAAATAACGAACGACAGTGTCATGTAAAGGAGCATTTCTCAAAGGTGTCTAACACAACGGGGTCCAAGAGAGAAAGAGTGAATAATGTCGAGAGACAATATGACTTTGCATTTGTTATTAAGAAGAAAGCACCTCAGAGAATGTCTGACTGAGTGATCTACCGGTAATGTATAAATATAGTTGAGTATTTACTTGAAAAGAAATGACACCGGTTTGTAAGATGTCTGTCAAATAAATACATTGTAGCAGAATATTGCTGTAATGTTATGTATGTGTTATGTACTGTATGTCAGTGGAGGCTCCTCAGAGGACGAAGGGGAGGATCATCCTCCTCAGTGAATTTCATGAAAATAAAAAATGTAAAACATTGAAAAATGTACCCTTTACAGATAAAACTATACTAAATATATTCACGTCACAAAATAATTGATTAAAACACACTGTTTTGTAATGAAGGTCTACAGTAGCCTCAACAGCACTCTGTAGGGTAGCACCATGTTGTAGCCAGAGGACAGCTAGCTTCCATCCCCACCAGGGCCCACCGGTGTAACTGCTAAACTGCTTATTGAACTGCTTACTGACTGTACGCTGTAACGTTACTGCATGATTGTAGCGAGTTTACTAACACATTAGTTATATTAGCTATGTTGACTAGGATGTTACTTTAGCTAATATGGTGACAACAATGTAGGCTGTGTGTAGCAGTTATTATATGCTTTGGCTTGGAAAGGTTTATTCGCCTGGTCACATACAGCTGATGTGTTGTTCATTGAAGTCCACAAACGAAGGGAAAAGGTGAGAGGAGGAGAACACTGACTGTAGATGTGAGAAGGAATACAACGAGGCTGCTATGAAAGTGAACTATGGGTGTTTCAGGGGTGATCAGGGGTGTATTCGTTCCGTCGATTCTGTTGAAAAACTTTTCTTAAACAGAAGCAAACAAAACGGGGATAAAAATACCTGAATTTGTCCAATAGAAACTCTCCTTTGCAACTGTTAGACTAATGATTACACCCTAGATCAGCTAGATGCAGGCAAGAGTGTGCAAGGCGGTATTGAATGTCACTGTCTGTCATCTCAAATATTTCTCTCTAACCTGTGTGCACCTACGTTGGAAACTGTCATTCATACGCTAGGTCGTAGCAATGTCATGATGGGTATAGGGAAAATTTGAGTTTTGTGTAGTAGCCTAAACCTATCAATGTTACATTGAACTGGGTGAATGGAATATGAATGACAGTCATCCAACATGCTGTAATAGAAATAAGACCATGCTCATGAAAAATAAAAAAATTGTTCTCCCTCATCTTAAACGGCACTGACCACAACTGATGTATGTGTTACTGTATGTTTTACTGTAATGTTATGTATGTGTTACTGTATGTTTTACTGTAATGTTATGTATGTGTTACTGTAATGTTATGTATGTGTTACTGTAATGTTATGTATGTGGTATGTATGTGTTACTGTAATGTTATGTATGTGTTACTGTAATGTTATGTATGTGGTATGTATGTGTTACTGTAATGTTATGTATGTGTTACTGTAATGTTATGTATGTGTTACTGTAATGTTATGTATGTGGTATGTATGTGTTACTGTAATGGTATGTATGTGTTACTGTAATGGTATGTATGTGTTACTGTAATGTTATGAATGTGTTACCTGTGGCATCCTTACTGTATGATGTTACTACTTGATGTGTTGTATTCTGGGACTACGGACAATATGCACATGGGTGTGCCATGCAGTAAAGTGGACATTCATGCGGTCACACGGTCTGAGTCTTATTTGATTCATTTATGATTTAATTCCTTCTGTCTAATGAAGTATTAAGACGGAGACAGCAGAGTAAAGGAAATCCAAGGACAATCATCACCTTTGCCAGCTGGTAGAGGCCATACTGTCATGTCTTAGTTCATGTAGCATGTGATTACAGTGGTTGACCTAATGTGATTTCACCATAACAGACATGGTTAACATGCCACACACGCACACTACGGGCCAGAGGTACCATGGTGGAGAGATATCACACTGGCCAGCACCATAAAACCCATAGACAGTGTCGTTGTACTTTTATCTGGGCTCAATCAAACCAATAGAATAGTTTACAGGACTCTCCCTAACATTCTCTTCCCCCCATTTCAATTACAGAGCCGTGACACTAACTGCAGTATATTGTCACACTGAAACGCACACGGCACAGTGTAATACAAAACCCCATTGAGAACAGCTAAGACAACAGCAGCCAACTGTGAAGACTAAGAGCATATTTCAGACGGGCCGTGTGAGTTTGTGTGTTTGCGTGTGTATAAGTGCTGCCCATTGCGAGAGGTTGACCTCCATGGCACAGAGAGGGCTGTAGATCACTGTAACCTTTGTGGAGCAGACTGGCTTTATTGTGTCTCTATAACAGGGGCGTGGAACAGTCACATGCAAAGACACATTTATCCTCACAACAGAGGGCAGAGAGAGGGAGGGAGGGAGGGAGGGAGGGAGGGAGGGAGGGAGGGAGGGAGGGAGGGAGGGAGGGAGGGAGGGAGGGAGGGAGGGAAAGAAAGAAAGAAAGAAAGAAAGAAAGAAAGAAAGAAAGAAAGAAAGAAAGAAAGAAAGAAAGAAAGAAGAAAGAAAGAAAGAAAGAAAGAAAGAAAGAAAGAAAGAAAGAAAGAAAGAAAGAAAGAAAGAAAGAAAGAAAGAAAGAAAGAAAGAAAGAAAGAAAGAAAGAAAGAAAGAAAGAAAGAAAGAAAGAAAGAAAGAAAGAAAGAAAGAAAGAAAGAAAGAAAGAAAGAAAGAAAGAAAGAAAGAAAGAAAGAAAGAAAGAAAGAGAACAGAGAGGTGAATGGAGAGAGACATTGAGAAATAAATAGAGAGACATGTGGAAAGAGAGATGGTATGCTAAGGATTCTTGTGTGTTTTAATCTTCAATGGTCATCACATCCGGGTCCATTAACAATCTCCTTCTGGATCAGCGAGAGAAAGGAAAGAGAAGAGAGAGGGAGAGAGAGAGATAGTGTCACGGTCATCTGTAGAATAAACGGACCAAGGCGCAGCGTGCTCTGAGTTCCACATCTTTAATTTTGTGAAACTTAACAAAAAAACAAGAAACCAACAACGACCGTGCAGTACTGAGGTGCCACATGCACTGACTCAAAACAAGATCCCACAAAAAAACAGTGGGGAAATGGCTGCCTATATATGATCCCCAATCAGAGACAACGATAAACAGCTGCCTCTGATTGGGAACCATACCAGGCCAACAGACATAAAACAACCTAGATAACCCACCCTAGTCACACCCTGGCCTAACCAACATAGAGGATAAAAGGCTCTCTATGGTCAGGGCGTGACAGTACCCCCCCAAAGGTGCGGAATCCGGCCGCAAAACCTGACTCTATATGGGAGGGTCCGGGTGGGCATCTAGCGTCGGTTGCGGCTCCGGTGCGGGGCAAAGTACCCACTCAGACCACGGGTCCGGCCATGGAGCCGGGTAGAACGCCATGCCCGTACTGGGCCTCGGCGCAGAGGAGGACCCCGGCCATGGAGCTGGGTTGAACGCCGCACCCGGACTGGGCACCGGCTCAGAGGAAGGCTCCGGCCTTGGAGCTGAGTTGACCGCCGTGCCCGGACTGGACAGAGGAAGACTCCGGCCTTGGAGCGGGACTGGACGCCGTGCCTGGACTGGGCATCGGCGCAGAGGAAGACTCCGGCCTTGGAGCGGGACTGGACGCCGTGCCTGGACTGGGCATCGGCGCAGAAGAAGGCTCCGGCCATAGAGCTGGACTGGATGCCGTGCCTGGACTGGGCATCGGCGCAAAGAAGGGCTCCTGCCATGGAGCTGGACTGGACGCCGTGCTCGGACTGGGGAGGCGCACTGGAGGGAGAGTACGAGGAGCAGGCACAGGACGTACCGGGCTGGGGACACGCACCGCAGGGAGAGTGCGAGGAGCAGGCACAGGACGTACTGGACTGGGGACACGCACTTCAGGGAGAGTGCGGGGAGCAGGCACAGGACGTACCTGACTGGGAAGGCGCACTTGAGGGAGAGTACGAGGAGCAGGCACAGGACGTACCGGGCTGGGGACACGCACCGCAGGGAGAGTGCGAGGAGCAGGCACAGGACGTACTGGACTGGGGACACGCACTTCAGGGAGAGTGCGAGGAGCAGGCACAGGACGTACCGGACTGGGGACACGCACTACCGGGAGAGTGCGAGGAGGAGGCACAGGATGTACTGGGCTGTGGAGGCGCACTGGAGACCTGATGCGTAGAGCTGGCACAGATGGTGCCGGAACGATGACACACTCCGCACGGTGAGTGAGGTGAGCTAGCACATGACGTACTGGGCTGTGGAGGCGCACTGGAGACCTGGTGCGTAGAACCGGCAGAACTTGTACCGGAACAATGACACACTTCGCACGGCGAGTGCGGGGAGCTGGCACAGGACGTACTGGGCTGTGTATGCGCACTGGAGACCTGGTGGGTAGAACCGGCACAACTTGTACCGGAACAGTGACACACACTTCAGGGCGAGTGCGTGGAGGAGACACAGGACGTCCCGGACCGGGGAGGCGCACTGGAGGCCTGATGCGTGAAACTGGTGCAGATGACACCGGACTGGTGTCACGCTCTTCAGCACGCCCGCTCTGCAGCACTCTCATCGCCACCACCTCTCTCCGGAATCTTTCGTCGAGTTCCTCCTTCCACTCCCTGACGGTCTTTGGCTCATTCCTTGGCTCCGCCGACCCCCCCGTGTGCCCCCCACCCCCAAAACATTTGGGCTGTCCTTTGGGCCTTCTACCTGGCCGCGAATCCCGGCGTCGTCGCTGTACTCCCTTCTCTCCTGTCGTCTGTCTCCCCGGCAGGCTTTCGTATCTTGCCAAGACTTCCTCCCAAGTACAGGATATTCTTTCCTCGATCTCCTCCCAAGTCCAGGATGCCATCTCCTCCTGGGCACGCTGCTTGGTCCTGGTGTGGTGGGATCTTCTGTCACGATCGTCTGTAGAATAAAACAGACCAAGGAGCAGCGTGCTCTGAGTTCCACATCTTTTATTTTGTGAAACCAACAACGACCGTGCAGTACTGAGGTGCCACATGCACTGACTCAAAACAGATTCCACAAAAAAACAGTGGGGAAATGGCTGCCTATATATGATCCCCAATCAGAGACAACAATAAACAGCTGCCTCTGATTGGGAACCATACCAGGCGAAGATAGACATAAAACAACCTAGATAACCCAACCTAGTCACACCCTGACCTAACCAACATAGAGAATAAAAGGCTCTCTATGGTCAGGGCGTGACAGATAGAGAGAGACAGAGACAGAGAGAGACAGAGAGAGACAATCTAGCAGTACAAAACATCAACTATATATTCAGGCAAACGGCAAATGAAGCACAATTGAAATTGACAAAAAACAAAACAAAAAAGATCACAGATGACAACTGGTTTGATGCAGATTGTAAAATTATAAGGAAAAAACTTACTGTGAGATTTTAAAACTCTATAAACGTACACTCAGAACCAAAAAAGCACAGTACAACAGCAAGCAGCTGACACTAATTGAGGAGTCCATAAACACAAACAACTTCTGGCAAAATTGTAAAAAACTAAAAAAATCTAAACAAGAGGAATTAGCGAGACAAAATGGTGACATATGGACAACCCATTTTAAAACACTCTACAACACCGTTCAAATTGACACAAACGCAGAACAACGCCAAATTCATGAGAAGTTGAATGAATTAGAAAAAGCTATTAAGGACAATCAAAATCCACTGGACTCCCCAATTACTGACCAAGAGCTCTATAAGAAACTTCAGGCTCTCAAATGTAAAAAAGGCATGCGGACCTGATGGCATCCTAAATGAGATGCTCAAACTCACTAGTGCAAAATTTCAATTGGCTATATTAAAACTGTTTAATTTGATCCTGAGTGTAGGTTATTTCCCTGACATCTGGAATCAAGGACTCATAACCCCAATCTTTAAGAACGGAGACAAATTTGACCCTAACAACTACAGAGGCATTTGTGTGAACAGTAACCTGGGGAAGGTTTTCTGTAGTATTATCAATGTAAGAGTTCTAAACTTCCTTAATAAGCACAATGTCTTGAGTAAAAGCCAAATTGGATTTATACCAAAACATCGCACAACTGATCATAGTTACACCCTACACACCCTGATAGATAAACATGTCCACCAAAATAATACCAAAATATACGCTTGCTTTATCGACTTCCAAAAAGTATTTGATTCTATTTGGCATACAGGACTGTTCTACAAAGTTATTGAAAGTGGAGTAGGGGGTAAAACATATGACATAATTGAATCAATGTATACTGGCAATACGTGCAGTATTAAAATTGGTAAGAAAAGAACAGAATTCTTTAACCAGGGGCGGGGCCTTCGCCAGGGTTGCAATCTGAGCCCTGCACTCTTCAATATTTACATTAACGAATTGGCCACTATTCTAGAAAAATCCTCAGCCCTGGTGTTAGTCTCCACAATTCAGAAGTTAAATGCCTACTCTTCGCAGATGACCTATGCCTGCTGTCACCCACAGCACATGGCCTACAGCAGAGCCTGGACCTGCTAGAGCAGTACTGCCAGACCTGGGCCCTGGCAGTAAACCCCAAAAAGACTAAAATAATGATTTTCCAGAGAAGATCCAGATCTCAGGGAATTAGACCAAAGTTCTCAATTGGTACAAAATATATAGAGTACTGTACACACTACAATTACTTAGGTTTAAAAATAAGCTCAACTGGACACCTTAACCTCTTTGGGCTCAAGGGGCAGTATTGAGTAGCCAGATAAAAGGTGCCCATTTCAAAAAGGCCTCGTACTCAATTCTTGCTCGTACAATATGCATATTATTATTACTATTGGATAGAAAACACTCTCTAGTTTCTAAAACCGATTGAATTATATCTGTGGGTGAAACAGAACTCGACTTAGAGCAATTTTCCTATGTGTATGTCAGAATGCAGAATTTTGCTGGCTGTTCTGAGACCTGTGTATTAATTTGCCTGTCCTCTATTGGTTGAGATGCACTGCATACGCCTTCCACTGGGTGTCAGCGAATAGGGAGAGTTGAAATGGAGTTTCTACGTAGGTCCCAAAGGTTATAAATTGCTTGGAACCGAAGTGTCCCATCTTTCCACTCTTCGCTCTGACGCAGGAAGGGTCTTGGCATGTCATTTTAGAAGCTCCCGTATTAGCTCCTAGATATATCCGGCTCTGTTTTTATTCGATATAGGTGTTGAAGACATCGTAATGTTGTTATTTTAAACCGAATTATATCAGTTTATGTCAGTATATTGCGATTTTCGGGTATTTATTTTCGTGACGTTTTAGGAAGTTGGGTATCTCTGGCCCACATGGCTATTGTTTACTGCTAATTGCAACGTTGAAGACGACGTTCTCCAACCTAGCAACGATTCTTTTGGACAAAGGACACATTTCCCAAGATTCTGATGGGAGTTCATCTAAAAGTAAGAACTATTTATGCTGATAATTCATTGTTCTGTTGAAAAATGTCAAATGCATAAGACGCCATTTCCTGCAGTGTAGCCTTGCGTTATCGCAGCCTGTATTGCGCAGTAAGGTTAATTTTAAAAATGTAATTCAGCGATTGCATTAAGAACTAATTTGTCTTTCAATTGCTGTCCAACCTGTATTTTTTTAGTCAAGTTTATGAATAGTATTCGATAAGAAAAGGTGCCTTTACAAGATGGCGCCGGACAGATTGCTTGACGTTATGGACACTATTCTCATTGTCTAAGCACGATTTGTGCCGCTAAATATGCACATTTTCGAACAAACTCTATATGCATTGTGTAATATGATGTTACAGGACTGTCATCTGAAGAATTCTGAGAAGGTTAGTGAAACAATTA
>NC_052330.1:32051394-32052614 GCF_016432855.1 Salvelinus namaycush
GAAAATAACACTTAAGGCACATTGAACTTGTTTGTACAAGTTGACACATGTTACTCATCCTTTGTACTGGGAAACTCTTGGTCAGACTAGGGAAGTCTGGATTGTGTTACAGTTGAAACTGACAACAAAATAGCTGGCATAGATAGAGGGGGTGGGGGGGTGGAGAGAGAGAGCGAGAGATAGAGAGAGGGGGGCGAGAGAGAGACAGAGAGAGATAATGTGGGCATAGAGAAAGAGAGAGAGAAGGAGAGGAGAGAGAGAGAGAGAGAGAGAGGGGGGAGAGAGGAAGAAGGGGGGCAGTGGGAGAGAGAGAGGGAGAGAGGGGGGAGAGAGAGAGGGGGAGAGAGAGGAAGAAGGGGGGCAGTGGGAGAGAGAGGGGGAGAGAGAGAGGAAGAAGGGGGGCAGCGGGAGAGAGAGAGGGAGAGAGGGGGGGAGAGAGAGGAATAAGGGGGCAGTGGGAGAGAGAGAGGGAGAGAGGGGGGAGAGAGAGGAAGAAGTGGGCAGTGGGAGAGAGTGAGAGAGAGAGAGACGGGGAGAGAGAGGAAGAAGGGGGGCAGTGGGAGAGAGAGGGGGAGAGAGAGAGGAAGAAGGGGGCAGTGGGTGAGAGAGAGAGGGGGGGGAGGAGAGAGAAGAAGGGGGCAGTGGGAGAGAGAGAGGGAGAGAGAGGGGGGGGGGAGGAAGAAGGGGGGCAGTGGGAGAGAGAGAGGGAGAGAGGACAGGTATCTAGTATCATGGTGTGATCAGCTGGTGGTAGTAGAGGTCTAGACAGTATCAGTACATGGTGTGAACAGCTGGCTGGTAGTAGAGGTCTAGACAGTATACATGGTGTGGATCAGCTGGCTGGTAGTAGAGGTCTAGACAGTATCATGGTGTTGAGCAGCTGGCTTAGTAGGGTCTAGACAGTATCAGTCATGGTGTGATCAGCTGGCTGGTAGTAGAGGTCTAGACAAGTAATCAGTAATCTGGTGTAACAGCTGGCTGGTAGTAGAGGTCTAGACAGTATCAGTATCATGGTGTGATCAGCTGGCTGTGTAGTAGAGGTCTAGACAGTATCATGGTGTGAACAGCTGGTCGGTAGTAGAGGTCTAGACAGTATCAGTATCATGGTGTGATCACTGGTTGGTATGTAGAGGTCTAGACCAGTTGCATGTTGGGGTATCGCGTGCAGAAGGAGATTTTACCGACGAGCTCTCCGTCTCCCTGATATGATTTTTGTCAGG